>NC_072731.1:163532465-163832465 GCF_026930045.1 Uloborus diversus | reverse complement strand
AAATGTTATTTTTTATATTTGGCAGTAAATTTGTACCTTTGAATAAGGGGAGAAACTATTTTGAAATATGATTATTTAAAGTATTTTTCAAAAAATGAATCAAAAATGTAGGTGCCTCCCACTCTCGCCGACATTTCATCCCCCTCCCTTTTTTAACCGATTGTGCGTGCGCAACGAAAAGGAGGGTAATGTGTTTATCAGTCTATGTATGTATGCCCGTATCTATGTGGCGTTCTACAGGCTAAACGCCTTGGCCAATTTTGGTAATTCTTACGTCAATCGATTTGTCTTAACCTTGGCAGTGTCACTAAACACATGACAGTAATCAAAATACCATTTCAAAAGCCCATTGCCATTTTGTCAGTTTGGGATCGGCACACGTTGGGTGTTGCACACTGTGTCGCACGCTACCTGCGTATGACAAATGCAGGTAGTTTTCGCGGCCTGATTTTTTTTGTTTACTAAGTCTACTAATTGAGGTCTCAATGGCCGAGTGGTCTAAGTGATTGCTTCTCCCACTTGAGGCGGTGGATCAAGACACCCTCGCTCCGGATGTACTTTTCCCTCTTTCTGACATAAATTCTTTCATGTGTTCTTTATATGTATTATGTATTGTAATAAAAAATATATCATGCGTAACGAAGGCAAGACACTCAGATTGTATACAATTTCTTTTATGCATTTAAAAATGTAAGAAAAATATAATTCCTACACTGCCTAAAATTTTTGGCATATGATGCAAATTTGTCCTACCAAGCTTACATGCTGGCTGTCTATGATAATACCCAGATTGTTTATTATAGGAGAATGAAGGGCAATGTGAAACAGCTAAGTTATTTTTAAAAATCAACAAATTGGAAACTTATTTCCAAAATTACAGAACAGAAAGAGATCATATTTTACAGTAGAACTTGCATTGAAAAGGTATTTTTTATATTTGCCAGTAAATTTGTACCTTCGAATAAGGGGAGAAACTATTTTGAAATATGATTATTTAAAGTATTTTTCAAAAAATGAATCAAAAATGTAGGTGTCTCCCACATTCGTCGACATTTCATCCCCCTCCCTTTTTTAACCGACTGTGTGTGCGTGACGCAAAGGAGGGTAATGTGTTTATCAGTCTATGTATGTATGTCCGTTTCTATGTGGCGTTCTACAGGCTAACCTCCTTGGCCAATTTTGGTAATTCTTACGTCAATCGATTTGTCG
This sequence comes from Uloborus diversus, assembly GCF_026930045.1. Classification (NCBI taxonomy): domain Eukaryota; kingdom Metazoa; phylum Arthropoda; class Arachnida; order Araneae; family Uloboridae; genus Uloborus; species Uloborus diversus. Next base: position 163,831,256 of record NC_072731.1, on the reverse strand, counting down.
TAACCTTGGGAGTGTCACTAAACACATGACAGTAATCAAAAGTACCATTTCAAAAGCCCGTTGCCATTTTGTCAGTTTGGGATCGGCACACGTTGGGTGTTGCACACTGGGTCGCACGCTACCTGCGTATGACAAATGCAGGTAGTTTTCGCTGCCTGATTTTTTTTGTTTACTAAGTCTACTAATTGAGGTCTCAATGGCCGAGTGGTCTAAGCGATTGCTTCTCCCACTTGAGGCGGCGGATCAAGACACCCTCGCTCCGGATGTACTTTCCCCTCTTTCTGACATAAATTCTTTCATGTGTTCTTTATATGTATTATGTACTGTAATAAAAAATATATCATGCGTAACCAAGGCAAGACACTCAGATTGTAGTCCTCATCAAAATAAACCCGTGCAATAAGCACCAAAAGAAAGAAAGTCTACTAATTCGATTTTCATCTCTAACATGTTGTAATTGTTTTTGCTTTGATTCAAAGGACTGAGTTTTGCGACGTGTACTTTCTTGAAAAGCTTTTTAAGTTTTGCGAGAAAGATTTGATTGACGAGGGGGGGGGGGCGTTTCCGATTTCTCGTCATCATGAGTTATACAGGGTGTTTATATAGCTGTGCTGTGGTCGACTTAAGTTCGCGCAAGCACATGTAGCTTTAAGCCAAGTTAGGTCCCTAGAGGGACTAATTATCAGTAGTTTGGACCACCGCAAGTTACTTAATAAACCTCACAATACAAACAAACTCTCTCAATGAAATGACAAGGTTGCGAAATGTACCGTCTTATAATCATAATAACTAAGTCAATGAAAGTTAACTAAAAAATGTAAAATAAAAACAAAAAACCCGACTGCGTAAAAACCAAAATAACTAAAAAGGAAAATGTATAAGCCCAGTAATTTAGAATGTATTAAGTACTACTGAATAACTACTCCATTGAAATAGTTTTATAACCGTACACAGATAAGACAATTCATAAATTCAAAAGCAGAATAGAAGGATCAACAGTCGGGGCCCATTCAAATTTTACGGGGTTCCTTGAATCAGAAAGGAATGGATTCCGACTGTTGATCCTTCTATTCGGCTTTTGAATTTATGAATTGTCTTATCTGTGTACGGTTATAAAACTATTTCAATAGAGTAGTTATTCAGTAGTACTTAATACATTCTAAATTACTGGGCTTATACATTTTCCTTTTTAGTTATTTTGGTTTTTACGCAGTCGGGTTTTTTGTTTTTATTTAATTATTTTTTATTTTAGTTTTAATCATACCTTTTGAAATATTAAGGGGGGAGGAAATTTGAAATGTTGGAGAAACTGGGGATAAACCCAAAATGAATGAATTAACAAATTAATGAAATAATTGAAGAAGGAATTAATAAATAATTTAATGATAAAATAAATAAATGTGTAATGAATAAAGTGAACAAATAAATGAATTAATGTGTAAGTATTAATTAATGAATGAATAAATCAATAAATATGATGTAATGTAATCAATGATATAATAATTATAAATAAATCAATAAATGAATAACTGAAAGAAATTATTTCGCTTTGCCCACCATGCACTAAACAAATTGTATTAGTAACATCAGTAAGCCTCAATTAAGATGTTAATAACAAAAACTTTGCTATTTTAGAATGGCAGAAATTATTTTTGATATGATACAAAATATTAAAATATCAGTATGAAATTTTGAAAATGGATAGTATTATGAATTACCATGTAACCTGATCTTAGGAGGCAACTATTTTCTGACTTGAAGTAACAATATGCTAAATAACATAGTTGAAATACTGCAAGATAGGTGGTGTCACAAGCAGAGTAAAATATTTCATCATTTCATTTTGTTTTGCCCCACATCACCCTATTAATCAAACTGTTTTTTAATGTTTTTACTGTTTAGTAGTAGTCTCATACAAGTGGCAGAGAGAATTTTTTCAGATTTTTTGAAAAACAAAATTAACTTTTTGACATACACATCATAAATAGGCATGCTTTTCTAATTAATCATGAGAAAAACCCATATGTGCCCTCCCCCTTCCTGTTTGTTATGCTACTGTTTGATATAAATTACACATTCAATAGGAAATTAATGCATGCTATTAGGGTTTTATATACATTTTTCTATTCATTTTTTCAAACTCATTTTAGGTAAGAAATTGCCGACATGTACCTCAAAATCTTTAGTACCAAACTCTTGTCAGCGATTATTGCAGTAAAATATTTTTGTACCTCACTGAACAAATATCCTCTTTTATTCTTAACCTTAATAGATTTTGAGAGAAACTTATCACTACACTTTTAAAGATACACTAGAAAAAATTTTGGGTTTAAAAAAAATTGTCTCTTTTCATTCTCTAAAATTAATCTCTTTTCATTTAGAAATTAGTTCAATCTTGAATAGATGTTAGAATAAACACTTAGTTTAAACAGGGGTGCTCCCTTCCCTTCCCAAGAGCAAAGGCTCACCCCCTCCTAAATATCACAAAGACCCCCTAAAAAGTGAAAAATACCTGTCAACCCCCCCCCCCTAAAAATTTCAGTGACGCTATCTGCGCCATGAACCCCCACCCACTCCCTACCCAGACGGCCACCCTTGGTTTTAATCCTTTTTCCACTGAAATCAGCAATGAAAAGCAAACATATAGGAAGTTCTTCAAAAAAAAACTAAATTTAAGAGCTTCTCAAAGTGTTACTTAATTTACATAGAAGCAAACACATGTTCAAATTCAGAAATAAAATTTTTTGCATTAACTATGAGTCTCCTCTTTCCATACCTAGATAATACAGAACCATGCATGCACACCGTGCGCAGATACATTCACAGCTGTGCAGATACATTTACTGCAGATATGTGCAATGAGCAGTGCATTATCCGATAATCGTTAATTAATACAAATATTAAACATTAGTTACCTTCAAAATTTGCAGATAAACTAATGAAAAAAGTTCACATTTTTCTTTCATGGATACATGATTGAAAGCAAAAGACATTATTTTTATTAAAAATTTTATCTACCTACTGAATATTATTTTTCATACTTGCGGATAGTTTTGAGTTGTTTGCACAGATACTTAATATTTTAATCTCACAATGCTCCTTTCCTGATCTGTAACTATTGTATAATTTAGAGATAAGTGCTAGGGTTCACTGATTTAAATCACGATTAAAATCATGATTTGAATCAAGTGATTTTTTCAACAAAATCATTAATTAAAATCAGTTGATCTTATTTTTATAAATTAATTTTGCATTTTTAGAATGTATTGCTCTAAATGTAACTGCACTGCATTATACTATCTTAACTTCAACAGACAAAACTGTAGATCCCTCTTCCTGTGTGTGTAACAGATTTTCACTCTTGCAATATTGCTAATATATTGACTAATATAGTTAAGAAAAGTAGTTGTTCAACACATTATTTTACACTAAAAACGTGCACAATGATGAATAACCTTATCTTTAAGCAAAGCATTAATTAAAATCACACCTCCTGTAAGCATTATAATGCACAGTTGGCTCTCTGTTTAACGACTTTCAAGGGGGAAAAAAATCATCCTTAAGTAGAAAGGGTCCTTAAATAGAATGCTTTCAACACTATAGTGGACCATCTAGGATCGTGAAAAACGGTCTTTAAACAGAGAAAGTCCTTAAATAGAGTCGTTAAACAAAGAGTCAACTGTTTTTATAAATATTAAAATATTATTGAATAGTTATAGAACTTACCTTAATTTTAAAAGTAAGCTGAGTGGATTCATCTATTGTATGAAATATATTATGTTTATACATGTAAAGTAATTAATATCAACCAATTTTTGAACATTTAAAAAATATATTTTAAAAATCTGATTTAAATTTTAAAAAATCCGACTTTTTTTTTTTTTCAAATCAAAAAAATCACGAACCTTGTAAGTGCACACTGCATAATAGAACCTTCGTTAACTGAAGTGAATGGAATCAGACAAAAATTACAGAGAAGAAAGTACTTAAAAATAGCTGTCAAGGACACTGCACATTTAACTCTGGATTTAAATATGTACACAAGACAAGTATGCATAACTACTAGATGTGCATGCATGCAATATACTGGCAGACTGTGACAGTCCATCCCCATTACTTTTATTTATGCAACAAACAACAAACAAATTAGAAAAGTATTTTCATCATGTAAACTTGGTCTAGTTTTAGGTAGGTACACTCCAGTTCAGGCCAGTTTTAACAAGGGGCATGGACAAAATCAGTTTTTTGTCAGGCCGAAAATACAACTCTGGTTTTAAAACAGGTGCAGTTAAATATCAAGAAAAAAATTAATTATTTTTATAAAAAATATTTTATATATTTCTTTTACCTTTAAAATCATTTTTATAAAAGAAAACTCTGAATCAAATTATTTTTTATATAAATACCAGATTAATTACAATGAAGCTTAAAACATGTTCACCAAACTTTATGAAGTGTTCATTTTCAAGTTTTAGGAGGACCTCCTCTGCCACTTGTCATCTGATGAATCATAGTCTTAATGTATTCATGTTTATCAAGTTCTTCTTCAAGATGTTTAATTCGACTATTTTTTTCCTCTGTTGATTTTGCTAGTTCATCTTTAGTATTTTTCAATTCAACTTCTTTTTTATCAAGCGTTCTTTCATATCGTTTGCATAGCAATTGCAGCATTTCTACTTCCTTGTTCAAATTTTCCTTGAATTCTTCAGCTTCTTCTATAGATGCCTGTAACTGCTTATTGGATTTTGTCAATTCAGATATGGATGAACATTTCTTATCGAAAGCATCGTTTAATTTCCTGAGTGATTCATTCAATTCCGCTATTTTTAAGTCTTTGCATTTTATGTTTTCACATTGTTCATCATTTTTAATCATTAATGCAGATATTTTATGGGTAAAATCATCCTGTTTTTCAGCCATTTCATTCACTAGAGCTTCATTTTTTTCTTCTAGAGTTGAAATTTTTTGTTCAGCTTCAGTAATAATTCTCTCCAAATCTTGCTGTTTTTGTTCATAGTTAATCTTTAACTTCTCAAGGGTTTTTTTGGTTTCTTCCAAAGACTTTCCCAGTTCTTCATGTTTTTCTTCCAACTCTTTATATGCCTTATGCTTTGTTTTAAGCTCATCCTCGCACTGCTGAATTTGTAATTTCAAGTTCTTTTTTTCCTGCTCCTTGAAGGCATTTTGTTCAACCAACTTTGTTCTTTCTTCTTCAACCATTTTCTTTTGATCAGCAAGTCTTGTCATTTGGGTATGCATTATTTCTTTCTGATCACTTATACTTTTCTGCAGTTCAGAACTTGTTTGCCATGCTTTTTCTAAATCATTCTCTAATTTCTTTTGCTTAAGTTGATATTCTTCAAGTTGTGAAGATGCTTTTTCATACCTGTATTCTAAATCTTTTAACATGTTTCTCAAAGCCCAAGCTTCAGCATCAGCATCTGCTTGCCTGCACTTATACTGAGCCATAACACGATCAGCTTCCTGTAAGGCACAAGTTTTCGCATCGACATAATTTTGTAACTCCTTTTCTTTTCGAGTCAGAATAGCAATTTTATGCTCATACAGATCCATAATTTCAGACCTCTTCAAATCTTTTATATTGAGCCCAGTTTCGATTTTATTGAGAACAGAGTCAAGTTTCAGCTCTGATGATGTATTTGCAGATGAGTATAAAATTTTCTTTGAAGGTTGTACATAGTTTTCATTCAAACTAACCATAGAATCTAACAACTCTGAACTCTGCGACATACGTCTTTGCATGTTCGAATTCCTCTGGGATAAATTTTCACTCAAGACAGTAAAAGTATCATTGCATTTACTTAATAACACCAAAGATAAAGCACTATTAATGTGTTTAACATTAGTAGAAGTTAAAGCAAGAGCAGCGATTCGCATTGTGCGCTCATCCTTCAACAACGTTTGGAAATTTTCAGAAACTTCATACAAATCACAATTTTTTAAAGAAAGAATTTGTGTGGTCATAAAGAAAAGATCGATGAAACATTCATTAATGTTATTACATTCTTCTGCTGTGAACCTCTCAAGCAAACTTTTTACCAAATTTTCACAAACATCACTTGGCAAAATTTCTGATATATATTCACTCAAATTTGCTTTTTCCTGCAATAAAAGAATGATTTCAAACATAGTTTTAAGAGCCTCAAGCTGTTGGCTCTGGAAATCATTTTCTTTGGATATTGTCAAATTAAGAGTTTTTACTATGTTTCCTAAGACATCCTTTACAGACTTTTCTACTGTATTGAACTTTTCATTACTATGAAGTAAAATGACAGCTTTTAGTAATTTTAAAGAAATTATAAACTCCTCTGTATATTCATCCTTACATTGCATACACCACTTTACAAGAAATGGATGAATATTGAATAATTCTTCAGTATTGGAATTGTCATTTTCAACAGGTAAACATAATATGGAACAAACTTTCTGACAAATATCTGGCAACATGGTGAGAGTGAAAAGAAATTTAAGATAGAGGTGAGAGTGCTTGATTGTATCATTGCTCAATGTTTTAGATAACTTTTTCAAACTCCAACCCATTATATTTGATTTGCAAAGAAACAATTGATATTTAGTTACTTGAGATAAATCTGTAAATAGATCTAAAGCAGCTAAAGCACAGTTTGTATCTTCTTCAAAGAGTAATTTCAAAATTAACTCAAAAGTCATCTTTAAATGTTCTTCAGTCCACAATTTACTCAAAATAGAATTACTAGGAGTTAAACTACCAAGAATGGCTAGAGTATAAAGCACAATGTGTGATTCTTGCTTTCGCAACATGCTGACAAGTTTCTTAATAATTTGCTTAACATTTGCTAATCCACTGACATACTTCTGTACTTTTAAATTATGACGACAAAGATTTGCTAACAAATGAAGTGAAATCTCTAAGCATTCAGAAGGCTCCTTATCCACAATATTTAGCAAAACATTGATTAAATGTTCTAAATGGCTTTCTAAGTAATCTATTGTGATGCCATATGTGATATTTTCCAAAAGATAAAAACATTGTAACACTAAGTTATCTTTGAAGTCAGAACCATAGTTTTGTAAAAATACAGAAACTGCTGAATGGACATGAAATGTGGACTGAAGTTGTTTCTTTATCACGAAATCTTTAGCCAAGTTCTGAAGTATAGTTAAAACTCGTGGAATCAAAGAAATTTTAACATTACCATCTAAAAGAATATTGGTAATATGAATGATGCATTGAGAAGCTAAAGATTTGAAACTTCTAAAGTAATCGGTGTTGTTGCTCGTTAGCAACAATAATATCTCCAAGTGTCTCTGCAAGTTCATTAGATTGTTATCCGTTTGACAAAGAGAATATTGATTAGCAGATGAGATAAATGCTGTAATAATGTTCTGAGCATCCATTTTTTTATTGTATAAATAATTCAAGAAACAAACGAGTAGTTCATATATTAGAATTTCAAGTAATGTTCAATACTCAACAAATGTTTTTTGAGTCAATAATAAAACTATTCTATAGGAAATTAAGTGCAAAATCATACTTTACAGAACTATTTACACACATTATTCTTTCTAAATTATTTGCATCGGTATTTTAAATGCGAATGTTCAAAAATATAAACAAACATATTTGAATAACGCGCTAACGGAAAAAGTCAATCCTAAACAAACAAACAAACAAAACTCATCACGGTTCCAGTTTTTTTTTCCCCTACACATTTTATAATTTTTTTTTAATTACAGAATTAATTAGGGCAATCAAAAGACAGCAAAGGTTAAATATCGTCAACTGAATATGTGATTTTTCTTGAAATTTTCTGTACAGAAGAAGCATTAATTTAGGGCATTAATCAAATACAATAACGAATAACGATATATTTAATCGATATCTTCTGCTATTTAATTCTCAAGAATTGCGTGTGGTTCTTATAAGATAATTCTAAAATTGTGTATTATTTACTTGAATATGAAGTGATTTGTTTATGCCGTAGCCTGTCTGTTGTCTTTCGATATTCTTTTGACGTTTATTAGAACTCGATTGTATCGGAAAGCCATTCACACTGCATTGAATTTCATTATTGCTATTCCGCTTGAGGTTTGCTAACAATAATCTCAGTTAGGCCTTTTTCAGAGGCTAAAATGGGCCGCTCCAGAAGCATAAGCAGATCACCCAGACATAAGCATAAAAGTAAACATTCTCATAAGAGATCTCGTTCAAAAGATAAACGAGAGCGTAGTAATAAATCAAAGAAATCAAGGTCCAGAGAAAGATCTCGTTCAAGGTAGGGTAGAACATTTACCTCCATAACTTTTAAATCTATTTCTAAAATGTTCGCAAATTTTATAAAGTAAATCTAAACTTACTTCATAACTATCTAGACGTATTTTCATTTTCAGTGGAATACTTATCTATGTATCTTGAAATATACATAGGGAAGACCGGTGCTAAGGTTTTTTTTTTTTTTCATTTAATCTGCATTTTTTGTAAATAAGTTATGTGCAGGAAACGTTTTGTTACAAAATCGAACCAGGTTTATGAAAGAGTGCGTCCAAAAATATGTCAAGGAGGAGGCAATTTATTTATATTACTAATCTCTAATTGTGTATCTAATTTACACATTTAGAGGAGAGGCAAGTTTAACTTTGAGATATAGCCATTGAGGTGGACCTGAACCTATTCCCTTCCTTTTGTGTCACAAAAAGTAGTATAAAATTGTTTTTAGAACTGCAGCAAAATTGTGGGAAGAATGTTTTAAAACATTTTTCTCCCTAACATCATCTAAAATAATATCGTTTCTGAAGCTTCAGTTCCAAAAAATACCAGAAAAGTCCCCAAACCCCCATTCCTTTTCCTGACATTATCTGAGATTATCTACTATCGCGTCTTAAGCAACACAATTTTGAAAAATACTGGGGAAAGGCATCTGAACTTCCCCTCCTTCTAATGTCTCCAGAGATCTTCCAAAACTACCTTATTGAAACTTGAATCCGAAACATTTCCTAAAGAGAGATCTGAACCCATCAAAGATCTAACGTCATCAAAGACCACCTGCAATTAAGTCTTTAGAACTTCAATTCTGAAACAATACTGATGACTCAAGGGAGATTGTCCCCGTGGAATTTTAGCCAATAATTTGCCTGTTTTTTCTTTCTTTTTTTTAAAATTAAAATTACTTTTGTTTCGAATAAAAAATCATACTGAATAAATTTAATACCTCGAACCAATGGTTCCAGAAGTGCAGAGTACACCCAATATGCCTGAGAAAAATGTTTCAGTTATAAGGTAGTTAATTGAATCATGTTAAAGAAAAAACAAATCATCCAGATGCTCACTATTCCTTACAGATTAAACAATTTAAATTATTAAAATTTCTCTTAAGGAATTATATTATATTTTAAGAGAGATTAATTGACATAGTACATTGTATAATAATGTGTTAAAGAAAAACAGTGACAGGCGAAAGGGTGGGTTAGTAAAAGTGACATCACTTATGGGGAGCTTCTTACATCAAAACTGGAAAAGGGGGGAGGGGATTAAGATTTTTTTATATATAAAGCTGAACTGTTTTCAAATGGTTAATTAACATTTGAAAATTAATGTACAAAACAGTGGAAAGAAGGAGGTATCTAACAAGGAGAGGTTACGGTCTCGGAAATTCAGATCGGGATGAGATTTGGTAGATTAGTAGTATCCTTTAAGGGTACTCTCAGAGTAAAGTAATAAAGCGCACTATCCATAAAATTCCGAGAAAACAGCCTTTAAAGATTTGCGCGCAACTTATAAACTAGTAGAGATTGTTCGTAAACAAGCGCCTGGTAGTCATGTGGGCAGCGCTCTGGGGTTCCATGCGTCCGATCCGAGTTCAAATCCACTGCAAGTTTCTTTTTTGTTCATTTATAAAGTGACTGTTACAGCTTTGTGCAATTTGAATTGAAGATAATGCGAAATTTTTGAACACGTAAAGCACTTTAATAGAGAAAATGGAGATAAATTAAATCGATACAAGTTAAAATTTGAATTACAACGGCTACAAAATCACTGTAGAGCTTAATTTATAGATGATTTTTAACAAAATAGTTGTTATTTATATACATACACCAGAATTATATTTATCATAAAAACATGGAAAACAAAAACTGTTTTGACATCTCGCACAATTTATAAAGGAAGATTGCTTACAGGAACAACTTCTTTGTAAAAGAGTCGTTGGAACATACTTCATTTACATTCAGGAAAATTTCTCTTTTGTCAGAAAGTTTAGAAGTATACCAGGCATCGAATCATTTTATCAAAAATTGGTGATGACAGTTGATGATGGACAATTGATTGTATTTTATGCAGTCTTCACGGGTATTCATTTCTCTATTATTTTCAACGAGATACGCGCAATTTTGTATACGTTTTATTAAATTCTTTACCTGTCTATAAAAATGGAAGCGAGAAATTGAACTTGATATGATTCTGATGCAATCAAATGATTTTCAGTAAGCAAGCTCTCGTAATAAACGACAGCATCTTTTAATCTCTGCTTCAACATTTCACTGTGCAATGAATTTTTATCCATTTTGTTAACAGATTTTATTCGTTTCAGGGTTACTTCAATAACCGACCATTTCAATTCACAATATTTAAAAAACTCAAATCCTTTTTCACGGTATAGAATTTTCCAGTCTAATATACAGCACAGACGATAAATAAATTTAATGATGAAAACAAACATGAACATTGCAGACGATAATTAGATGGAAAATAAAGAGTTCAATATTCAATGTAAAATACAGCAGACGACAAATTTACAAATAACAGAATCAAGGAGCAAAACCATTGCTCGATAAGTGTGGTTAGGGTTTTTAAAATTTTACTACCTGCTTATATGCAATAAAACAACATTCTTCTTACTCATCCACAAAGAAACTGATTATGCATTTATTGCAAAAATCATTTACTTCGTCAAAGTTTATAATATCTAAAAATGTGTAATCACTTGTTTGTGAGAATAGTAAATAGAAATTTAATGTACTATCACACATTAAAAATACATCATATTTTTTAAATTAAGTATTACCTTCAATTCAAACTGCAAAAAGCGGTAATAGTCACTTCATAAAATGAACAAAAAAGAAACTTGCAGTGGATTTGAACTCGGATCGGCCGCATGGAACCCCAGAGCGCTGCCCACATGACCACCGGGCGCTTGTTTACGAACAATCTCTACTAGTTTATAAGCTGCGCGTAAATCTTTAAAGGCTGTTTTCTCGGAATTTTATGGATAGTGCGCTTTATTACTTTACCCTGAGAGTACCCTTAAAGGATACTACTAATCTACCAAATCTCATCCCGATCTGAATTTCCGAGACCGTAACCTCTCCTTGTAAGAAAATATAATGCAGAATTAATGGTCATAAAACATAGCTTAAGTTGGAATAAACCTTTTCCCTTGCAGTTCTCTAGAGTTTTTTTGGGTGCGGGATAGGAAAAAGCGAAGTAATTTTTACTTTTAAAAGTTGTGGAAAGTTTAGTTACAGGCGTTAAATTTTGTGTAAGTGTTGTTCTTTAGCTTGCTTAGCCAATGTTTTTCTCATGGATGGGTTTTTTTTAGGTTGTCCAAGCTGGAATTAAACAAGCTAGATAGACATTCCCAGGATATCTTGAAAAAAAGGTAATAACTTTTTTTCTTTTAATCTTATTTCAAAGCAATGTAAAAAGTTCAGACCTGCAATGTGTACATACTTTTTCAATATTTTTTTTTTTAATGAATGTTGTTACTTAATGTTAGGATACCTATAATGGTTACATGTATTAAAATTTAGAGAAATTAAAAGCTAAAACTAAAATTCCTAAAATAAAACAGTGTTGTGTAGGTTGCTTGGTACACGACATTCATAAACTTTATAACTCATCAAAACTTTAATATTGTGAATGCTTTACCTTTTTAACATCAGTACGCAAATCTCTTTACAAATCTGTTTGTACAGTAGTAGAGTCCCGATTATCCAAGTTAATGTTAACCACAATAGTGGTGACTCTAGGAAAAAAAGGGGGCAGGGTGCTGGTCTTTGGGGCACTATTTCATCGTGGTGTCCTCCCCCCCCCCCCCAAGACCAATGACTCATCCCTAAAAAAATACTAAGTCCCCCCCCAAAAAAAAGAAATAAAATCTGAATACATCTTGCAAAAATTCAAACGGTAATATTCAAAGAAATACCCCCCCCCCCCCCCCCGCAAAAAAAAAAAAAATTTTTAGTCCATTAAAACCAACCTTTTTACTTTTACAAAAAAGAAAGTATTATATTCGCAATAAATTTTCACTCAAAAATCGACCTTAATTTCCATTTTGCTCACCCCCCGAATGAATTTTGAGTTTTTTTTTCAACTCGACCACACGTGGATAAGTGCCTAAGGACGTATAGACACGCAAAATATCCATCATGACGATTCCGGAGTTAATTACAACGAATTTTCTCGTGACGTCTGTATGTACATATGTGTGTATGTGCGTATGGGCAGTTCTCAAAAGGTGGGAACAAAAAAGTTAACTTTGAGCAATTTCAGAAATTTTCGAATTTGATATCAATTTTGCTTTTATTCTATAGTATGCATACCTAGAACACAATATATGAACATGAAAAGACAGCAGGTATTTGTAAAAATTGTTAATTAGCAAATTAAATCAGCAGTCTGTAAGTAACAGATTTTGGACATTGTTGTCCTGTAGGTAACAGATTTTGGACATCATCATAACGTAAGTTTCACCGTTTTTGACAATTGTTAATCTGATTTTTAACTTTTCCAATGAAAATTTTATTTACTACTTTTTAAATTTTGCAATTTAATAATAAAGAGGATATTAATGAAATACTTGAATGGCTATACATGCTGCTCCTTACATATAATAAAGTTTTGGAATGATTTGGAAGAAATTGATGCAAGGTTAACAAAAAGCTTCAAATTAAAAATAATACAATTGTAAAAAGTGACATCAGTTTTAATAATGAATATTTTTTCTAATGTCATAAGAATTAAAATGTCTAAAAAAATAATTGAAGAAAGAAATTCGTATTTCTATTTGGAGATCGTTAAACTATGTTTCCAAAAGAAAGAAGAGAAAAAGAATTCTAAAATAATAAAAGCGGAAAAAAAAAAATGCTAGCACAGGTGATAAAGTCGCCAAAACTGGTACAGCTGACGATAAACTTCATTTGTCAAATTGGAATTCTCCTCTGGTAACCTTTAGCTTATCGTACACTGTGTTGTCGCCAACGGAGGTTTATTTGGCGATTTTAGCGCAAAATGGCTTTCGGTTCGATCATAACCAGCCATGTTTCTACTGTAATTTATGTATTGTTCAATGTGTAACATATTAATTATGCAAAATACCAATGGATTAAAGAAGATGACATTATAATAACGTTTTTTATTGAGGTTAGAAGACAGTAGATCATCAAAAATTATGAATAAATGGACAGAATTATCGGCGTCAAGATCGTAACGCCATTTGGACATCTCACATGTACGTTTAAAAAAAATTATTTTTCTTCTAAGATACTGCATAAAAGCTTATGAAAACACTTTTAAACAATTAAAAATTGATTCTGAGGCTCGGTAAACACCTTTAAAATGAAAACATCATATACTTAGTTCTCAAAAAATAGCATTGTAAAGATCGTAAATTTTGGACATGCATCAAATTTCAAACTTACTATTTTCTAAAATCGTTTACAAAGTGAATAATCTGTCTTTACTTTTGTTATTTGTGTAAAATATTAACAAAAAATTATTCAGTGTAAGATTCATACCTTTAAATTTTTTTTGAAATGTATGGAAATAATTTTAAAAAATTTTTCTTTAATGGTACATTTGCTCAGTTAACGTTTTGGTATGTCCAAAATTGCGCCTTTTAGCAAAGAAAATATTTTTTTAAGGGCATTTAAAGAGCATTTTTTCCATAATTTATGTCAATTCTTGTCTCTATACAGTATTATAATTTAACTCAAAAATTTTTTAGTAAATAAAAATGAAAGTTATTTGGTGTTGAAGCTTCAAAGTTGAGGTCTGTGTTTGCTCCCACCTTTTGAGAACTGCCCGTATATATGTCGCATAATTCAAGAACGGTAAGTCCTAGGAAGTTGACTCCTAGTGGGGTCTAGTTGTGCACCTCCCCTTTTGGTTGCATTCGGGTGTTTCTAAGGGGGTCTTTTGTCCTTTTTTGGGGGGAAATCATTGTTAATTTTGATGTAAACTCAAATGGTGTTTTAATTTGGCAGATACTTGGCGATATATTGCCAGTCTTTTGACAAATTTAGCATTTTTGAGCAATCACGATTGCTTATTGCTTTCATTTGACTGTCTTTGGCGTTGTGGTTCCTTTTTCAGCTTGGACCAGGCCTGCAGCACCACCGTCCACCGGCGGCGGCGCGGCTGGTCCTGAGCACTGTCCCCCGAAATCCACTTTTGCTGGATGGTGGCGTCCATGTCCCACACACACGAACGCCTACACACACACACACACACACGAACGCCTACACACACACACGAACGCCTACACACACACACACGAACACCTACACGCACACGCACGTACACAACACTCACTCACACACATGCATACATACACTTACGCACCCACGCACCCACACACATGCGCCTACACAAACACACACGCTCGTGATTGCGAAAAACATAATTTGAATTCAAGATGCCAAAAATTCAAATTAATTTTTTTTTTTATCTGGTTTCAATTTGGCCACTGTTGGTGACATTTAGAGAGTAAACTATTGAATCACATTAAAAATGCCAATAATGGGGAAATGACATTAAATTGGAGTAAAAGATAGTCATGTGACGTGAACATCAGCTCGTTTTTTCTAGTTTTTTGTTTTACAATTTTTCACTCATTTGTTTGCTCAAAACCAGAGTAGGCAGGATTCACTCCTATGAACTCAAAGTGCAAAAATATGTTCATGTTGTGAAAAAAAAGGTTAATAAAATATTGAAATGTTTTTTTTTAATTCTAAAAACTTGGATGGCACTAAAAAGTATTAAATAATCTAAGTATATGATTTCATGATTGCAACACCCAAGATTAAAGTTGAAATTTAATCAATGTATGTTTATGATAAGTCTAAAGCAGCCAATAAAATGAAAATTAAAAATTTTAGAGAAGAAATAGGCGGCATTCAGCTCTGTACAAATATCTTTTAATGTACCCCCTATAATTCTTCTCTCAAACTTTTAATTCTAATTGTGTTGGTTGTTTTAGAATTAACGTAAAGACACATATGGGCAGTTCTCAAAAGGTGGGAGCAAACACAGACCTCAACTTTGAAGCTTCAACACCAAATAACTTTCATTTTAATTAACCCAAAAAAATTTCAGTTAAATTATAATACTGTATAGAGACAAGAATTGACATAAATTATGCAAAAAATGCTTTCTTTGCTAAAGGCACAATTTTGAACATACCAAAACGTTAACTGAGCAAATGTACCATTAAAAAAATGTTTTTATAATTATTTCCTTATGTTTCAAAAAAAAAAAATTAAAGGTATGAATCTTACACTGAATAATTTTTTGTTCATATTTTACACAAATAACAAAAGTAAAGACAGATTATTTACTTTGTAAACGATTTTAGAAAAAAGTAAGTTTGAAATTTGATGCATGTCCAAAAGTTACGATCTTTACAATGATAATACAGTAAACTCCCTCTACAGGGGTCTGTCCAGGATTTTTCACAGGGTCCGTTTTTTGTGAAAAATCAAATAATTTTGTGAAAAATGAATTAATTTTGTGAAAAATAATTAATTTCGCAAAAAAAAAAAAAAAAAAAAAAAAAGAATTTTTTTTGTTAAAACGAAATTTTAGAATTTAGAGATGGCACGAACTGCATTAATTCAACTTAAAGTTTAGTGTTTTCCTCTTCTATGTCGAGAAAATCATTCTGGAGTGTTTTTCCGATACTTGGCCCGGGGAGGGGGGGGGGGCATCACCCTCTCAAGTATCAATATTTATCTACCCTTCTACATTATGTCAAATTATATATACTAGAAATATTTCTGTACAGCATTTAAAATAATTGTAACAAAAAAATAAGTAAATAACATAAAGTTCAGAATAGGGGGTTCAGCATTTAACTTTGTGACCCAAGACACTCTTAAAAAGCACAAAATTTCGTTTAAAACGTATAAATTCCGTGATTTTAACAAAAATAAAAAGTTATTTTAATTGTTTACCTCTTAACAAAGGGTCATAAACATCAAAAATTCGAAAAATCGGATTCCGATAGCGGATGCAAAGAGATCGCAATTCTCAAAGCGAAGGCATCAAAAGTATAAAAACGACTTGTAAAAGAAATATTTTTGATAAAATTATTTTAAAATTGCATTTTAGAGTCCTATGATAAACATTTCTTTAACATCTGTGGACACAGTTGAAGCAAAAAAAATAAATAAATAAATAAATGAAATAAAATAAACCATCTATTCAGCATTTTAATTTTTGACTCATAACAGAAAATGGAATTTTGCTTTAAAAACTTGAAATGAGAGTTCTAACAGAAATAGAGACTTTTCATTTATTTGCATCCTAATAAAGCGAAGTTAGCTCGAAAAAAGAACAAAAAATGACTCTCATATCAGATTTAAAGGATTGCATTTTTCAAAATGTAGACATCTAAAGAAAAAAACGGCAATTAAAAGAGTTTTTTTAAAGTTAATCATCCTTGTTAGCATTGAAAAATCAAAACCCATATAATTTTCTCCCAAAATAACAATTAAACATCGCACTGCACCGCACCCGTAAAAACGCAAATATTGACAAGCTGGTAAAATGATGAGAATATTTTCTAATCAAGTCATTATAAAGGTTCAACGCCAGACGCTAAGTGGTGATAATTTTGAAGTTGGTAACCCTATCTGAAACGATCATATTTTTCCCCCACCCTTACTATCCCTTTGCAGTTCTAAGTTCATTTCGCAGATATATATTATTATTGTTTATTAAATCATGAGCAGGGAGAAAAGTATACCAATTCCTTTTCAGAAAAGTTTACAACAACACCGCTGCTAATTAGCTGTGATAAAACAAACGACCATTATATTTATTTGCTCCGATTTTTTTTTTTTTTTTTTTCAAAATTAGCCGATTTTGATCCCTCTAATTTGACTTAAAAAAAGGTTCCAAAAATTATCGGTTTATACACAGAAATATGCGTTACTTTGCTTTCTGATTTGCTCTTTCAATAAATAATTTGTGAAAGATCCGATCTTGTTTTTCAGAATTTTGTGAAAGGTCTGTTTTGTTTGGCCGGGATTTTGTGAAAGGTCCGTTTTGGTTGATCGGATTTTTGTGAAGGGTCGGATAACGGACCCAAATATCCTCTGGCCAGATCCCTGCTCTAATACAGACACTAACGGGACAAATTTTTGTGTCCGCAATAGAGAGGGGTTTAATGTTATTTGCATTGGAGCTGGAGGATTAAAAATTGTCCGCATGAGAGGGGTGTCCGTTAGGAGGGGTTTTACTGTATTTGAGAACTAAGTATATGATGTTTTCGTTTTAAAGTATTTATCGATCCTGAGAATCAATTTTTAATTGTTTAAAAGGATTTTCATAAGCTTTTATGCAGTATCTTAAAAGAAAAATATTTTTTTCTCAAACATACATGTGTCCAAATGGCGTTACAATATTGACGCCGATAATTCTGTCCGTTTATTCAAAATTTTTGATGATCCACTGTCTTCTAACCTCAATAAAAAAGATAATTATAATGTTACCTTCTTTAATCCATTGGTATTTTGCATAACTAATACGTTACACATTGAACAATACATAAATAACAGTAGAAACATGGCTGGTTATGATCGTAATGAAAGCCATTTTGCGCTAAAATCGCCAAGCAAACCTCCGTTGGCGACAACACAGTATACGATAAGCTAAAGGTTAGCAGAGGGGAATTCTAGTTTGACAAATGTAGTTTTTTGTCAGCTGCACCAGTTTTGGCGACTATCACCTGCGCAGGCAATCCCCCCCCCCCCCCCCCCCCAGCTTTTATTATTTTAGCTTTTTTTTTTCTCTCTTCTTTCTTTTGGAAACATAATTTGACAATCTCCAAATAGAAATACGAATTTCTTTTTTCAATAATTTTTATGACATTAGAAAAAATATTCATTATTAAAACTGATGTCACTTTTTACATTTGTATTATTTTTAATTTGAAGCTTATTTTTTACTTTTTCATCAACTTCTTCAAAATCATTCCAAAACTTTATTATATGTAAAGAGCAGTATGTATAGCCATTCAAGTACTTCATTAATATCATCTTTATTATTAAATTGCAAAATTCAAAAAGTAGTAAATAAAATTTTCATTCGAAAACTTAAAAATCAAATTAACAATTGTCAAAAATGGTGAAACTTACATTATGATGATGTCCAAAATTTGTTACCTGCAGGACAACAATGTCCAACATCTGTTACCTACAGACTGCTGATTTAATTTGCTAATTAACAATTTTTACAAATACCTGCTGTCTTTTCATGTTCATATATTGTGTTCTAGGTATGCATACTATAGAATAAAAGCAAAATTGATGTCAAATTTGAAAATTTTTGTAATTGCTCGCATTCATCTTTTTTTTAGTAGTGCTGGTTTGTATGTTCGAATTTAAAAGCAATTTTGTTTAAGTCTAGTGAAAAAAAGAAAGCTTTTAAAAGAGCCCACATATACTCGTACATGTTTGCTTAAGTTAATCCTTGAAACGGATTTGTTAAATTTATTGACAATATTCATTTTTTTTTTTTTTTTTTTTTTATGGACATAATTAAATAACAGAAGCAAAATGCAAAATTATGACAGATAATCTAAGTTAAGAAATACAGTGAAGCACCATTTATACGTTTCTCTTTTACACGTTTTTAAAATTGGTCCCTGCAGAGTCTATACATAGTATGAAATGAAGTCTCCAAAAGGTGTTGTGTGTTTGAACTCGCAAAACTCAAGAACTACCCGGCCTATTTTGCTGAAATTTTCACAGTTCGTTCCTTTAAATCCTGAAAAGGTTTCCAGACCAATTCAAAAAAAATTCAATGAATAGTTCTTTTTTTATTCCAATTTAGGCCCAATTTTCACATAAGTTCCTGAATATGGGGGTGAAAAATTACTTGCACATGTTAATATTATACATCGTTGGAAAGGGTAGAAATTCCCATGTTCTATGCAATTTGCTTCAATGCTCTAACCTACTTACGGAGGGAGTTATTTGCTTTTTTAGCTCGAAAATAACTTTGTTTAGGCTTAGCTGAAATTTAGGCACTACTTTCTTCCTTAAATCTATCAATGAAAAGCGAAGGAATTGTCCCATGGTTTTCTTTTTGACGCCACTGGAAAGAGGGGCTTTTTTTACTCCAGATCTAACTCGACCGATGGTCGAAAAACTGAGCTTCTATCTCCAAAGGAAAAGAAGTTACAAGTGTTTTTAAAATCAAATTCGAAAAATGTCGTCTTCATTCAAGTTGTTAACCATTTTATTTTTTCGTTTCCATGGTTACGCTTTTTTTTTTAAATTTAATCCTGATTGTTGAATATATGTCACTTGACACAATTTTGATTCTCAAGGTAGACCGAGTAAAGCTGGGCAACGCAGCTAGTCGTGCCCCTGTTAATGAATACCTATCGAGGCTAGAAAAGTCTTTAAAATTTTACGTGCCCCACCAAGAATGTTTGTCTAAAGAATACATGCTCAAATAAAATTTTTACAAGACCATTTTTTACTTTCTTTTACAAAAAAGGAAGTATTGTATTTGCGAAAAAAAATTCACTCAAAAATCTATCTTAATTTCTATTTTACTAACCCCCGAATGAATGTTGAGTTTTTTTTTTTTTTTTTTTTTTTCTACGCCACCACACGTGGTACGTGGATAAGTGCCTAAGAACATATAGACATGCGAAATATCCATTTTGAGGATTCCCGAGTTAATGCTACCGAGTTTTATGCTGAAAAATAAGTGAAAGAATTTTAAAACAAACGCCTAGAAAAAAAAATATTGGTTTTGATGATTTTTCAAATACTTTATAGGGAATCTTGCTATGAATAGGCTTTCCAGACGGTTTGGTTTTTAATCAAAATCCCGGTGTCCCAGACAGTTTACTTCACATCCTGGAAAAAGATAAATTTGATTACAAATTACCAAAAAGGTCTAAAAATAGCTGAATGATTATTTAGGATAATTACTTAATCATTAACTTGTAAAGTTAATACCGGATTAACTTGTGAGGATTTTTACAGCAAGTTAGATCCTAAAAAAGTCCTACAATAAGAAAAGTAGATATAAATATTGTTCATTTTTTTATTCCTCATTCAAAGTGTTTTTTCGAACTGAAATAAATTGTAAATGTTTGCATCTCGAAAGTGAAATGTTCAAATTTTATCTGCTTATGTTATTTTTATCACCCCTTTTTTAGATTCATAATTAGTAGCCATTTATTCATAGCATTGAGGGAATAAACTGTTCTATAAAACACCCCTTTGAATAATAGTGACGAGGGGGGAGTGGGCATTCCAGTGTCCTGGTTGAACATTTCAGACATCTGGCAAGCCTACTCATGAGTCTCAACTTGCTCCAAACAATCATGCTTTTTAATTTTTCTTCTGTTAGCTGCTTTTACAATTATTTTAATATGAATTCAATTTTTTACATTACTATATAATTTTATGAATATAAAATATAAGTAAAAAAGAAATATATTGTTTTACTTTTTGATGTATTATTAATGTATTAATACATCATAAAAATATAGTACATAACTTGTTGGTTATTTTTAACAACAAATGGACAATATTACTATGATTAATATATTTTTTATATTGAAAATACCATAGTTGAAAAAATAAATATCATGATATTTTCAAAATAAATATCGAATATATATTGACTGATTTGTATCGGAGAACCCTGTCGCAGAATGATACTAAATCCTAATTTTCTGAGAAAGTGTCCTCTTTTTCATACTTTTTTTGTAAGAATATCCTACTTTTTGACACTGTAAATATATTATGACCCCTCTAGATATGATTTCATTTCTTTCTTGCTCTTTAGGAAACGGTCAAGATCTTCTTCTTCCTCAAGTAGTAGTAGTGATGAAGTTGATGGTTTATATAGTTCTCATCGTAGGAGCTTAAAAAAGATGAATGAAGTAGAAAGGCTTGCAGAAATGGAACGATTAAGGTTGGAATAGATGTACATTTTTAAAATAAGTTAAGATTTTATCTGTGATGTAATAATTAAATATGTATGATGTAATTTCCTTAATTTCACACAAATCTTAGTTTTATGTTGATTTCAAACATAAAAATTTGTTAACTAGGAATAACAATAGGATTTTCAAAGCAGCCTTTGTACCAGGGACTAACATTGGTAAGCAGCTAATTTTTATTTTTTCAAAAATAAAAAAAAAAGGGGAAAAGCATTTGAGGAGAGAAAAAATGTGTCAAAAAAAAGAAAAACAATTAAGTTTCATGTAAGTATTTTTTCTTCACTTACACAATTAGTTAAAAGTTTAAGTTAAAAAACGTATGGGGATCATTTTCTATTTTCTTGTGTGCAGTAATCTAAAAGTTGTCTTAATTAAGCAAGTGACAATAATCACATTGTTCCCCCCCCCCCCTTCCAAACATTAGCCATTTTTAATTTTCTATGACTCAACATAATTATATTCATAAAAGGTTAAAATTGGTTTAGGAAATTAAAAAACTCCGAAAGTTTTTTTAGCACTTGGGCAATGTTTCCCCTTAACTGCTTTAAGTGTTACTTTAGGTTTCTCTCGACATGTATGCTAAGAGGAGACATGCTCATTTTGTCTTAAGTGGGAAACCAGTTTAGGAGGCTAAAATTTTAGCGTTCGTGATTTTTTTTAACAGAAGAAAAAATAATCAGAATTTATTTAAACTTGTAGGATATTTTATTCATCTTCTAAAGTACACCTTATTATTTTTTTGAAGTAATTTCCACCAGAATTAGTGAAGTAAGAAGCTGCTGTCCGTGAGCAGTCGCCATCAAAGCATGTTGCTGGTGGGCATTACCAAAGCCACAATTTTTGTCTGTAATCACGAACATAGTGGGCTCCTAGTCACTTTCTTTCGCCACTGCTTAATTCCCTGTTTCCCCAATACCCAAAAAAGGGGGAAGAAAATCAAGCATATTAGAAAAAAATTAACTCCATTTTAAGTGCCGCAACAGTAAACAGCAAAAGTAAATTCTACAAGCAATCATAATTTTAATTCAGTTATATTTCTTTTGAATTAATCCAAAAAAAAGGGAATAGAATACAGAAATTCACGCATCAAAATCAAATTTTCATACATTGAAATTATGCACATGCGCAATATTGAATTTATTTCAGCCAACCTTCCTTGCCTTTTGATTTGCAAAATGATTTATAACTTTATCGAAGTTCAAGTTTCTGGAAAGCTTGTTCTCCAGTGCTATAACTCCGAGACTAGTTGTCCGTTGCAATGTACTTTAGGAGCGCTAATCAATCTTAAAATAAGAGTGTTTGATGAACAAGTAGTATTTTTTCAATAACAAATTTTTGTTTATCGTGTAAGATGAAAAACTGAGCTTTAAAATGAAATATCTTTAGACAGTGCTATGTCTAACGTCTGAAGACAAGCCTTTGATGAATCTTCGAGCTCGCTTTCTTTTATTAACGATCAAAGTTATAAAAAGTTCATTTTTAAAAGTATTGCAGTCTAGTTTAGAGTGATAGACAGGAAGATGGACAAAAATACATTGAAACAGATTCGCCAATAGTGTATAAACACCCCTGACGTCAGTAATACTATTCGCAATTTTCAATTCCACATGCTCTCATGTTTTCTTATGATCTTTCGTTTTTGATGAGGGTGTGGGGGACCAATCTATTATACATGTGTATTCAAAGGGTTGCATGCACAGAACGATCAGCACACTTTCTCCCTCCCTATCATTAGTGAGATACATTTGTTGTTTATTTGCGAATGCTCAGACTAAAAAAAAATTAAAAAGACTAAAAAAGAGTTAAGTTCGTGTGGAGTATAATTGAATATAAAAAAAAATTCACACAAATTTTCAGAACAATTGGTCAAAAACTTTTTGAGCTAGAATGCCCTCCAGTTGAAATAAAGTTGTCTCAAGAAAAACTTGTTTGAAAAAAAAGTTGAATGTTTTTGAATCTCTACAGTCACTTTCAGTGCTCATAGCGTCAAAACTAATTAAAATTTTTCACTGAAATTTTGGCAACATATTCTTGAATAGTTTTACTAACCTTTTATCACATTAAAAAGAAGTGGATTTTTTGAACATTCTAAACTGGTTTCCCCTTTTAAAATGAAAGGTTCAAGAATAGGGTTTCCAATAAGAACTAAATACTAAAAAGGTATTTGTCTGTAGCAAATGGTTGAAAATATTTTTAATTAATTTCAGATGTTCCAACTTGATTTTTTAAAAGTTTTATGTTGAGGTGCGTAATCATAAAATTTTCATTGTTTGATTGGATCTACTGAGTGCTTAAAAATTTTAAATGATTTCAATTATATTTACAGATCAGTGCTTTTTAAGAGTTAAAAAAATTAAAGACTGGTCTACCTTTTTTTTTTAATTCTAAGTATAGTCCACTTAAGTAAAAACCTGTGCCTAATTTTTGAAAAGTATGTAAATACCGTTTTATGAAGTGTCAAGCTAATTTTTGAAGGTACTTTTAAACTCGTGGCTTCTGAATAGTCCGTATTTTTTAACTTTATTTATTAAGGTGTCAAATTATTCTTGCAACTTTTGACAGTATAAAATTGCTGATTTGAAACTGACTATGCACTTTTTAATGCCTAAAAAATCAAGAAGTTTAATAGTTTTGTCCTTATGCTGGTTATTTTCAGGAGGCAAAAAGAATTAGAATCCAAACTTGTTGAAGAAGAAACGTCCAAGCGGATTGAAGAAATTGTAGCCAAAAGAGTGGAGGAGGAACTAGAAAAGAGAAAAGATGATATTGAGAAAGAAGTATTACGTAGGGTTGAAGAAGCGAAGAAAATAATGGAAAAACAGATGTTAGAAGAAATGGAACGGCGACAGAAACTGGAGCTTGAGGCTCAAAAGGCTAAGGAGGTAATGGCAAATGCTGTTCAGACAATTGACTTATTCATCTATGTGCTCCAAGTTTTAAGAACTACATATAATCATAATAAAGAAAATTTTAGGTCCCTAAAACAGTCAGAACTAAGTGTTAAGATTATAATTAAAGCTATTCAGAAGCTTGTTGAAGTTTCACATGTACAGGTTTTTCGAAAGATGTGTAAGTTATTTTTAATAAAATATTGTTGATTTATAAACCAAGCTGATTTTCAAGAGAGAAAATTTATTCATTAGTATTTGAAAGTATGAGTTTTGATGTTTTGTGCATTAAATTCGTAAGTTGATCAATCCTAATCATAACCAGATATTTTGCTTCCGACTTTAATTCATGCAAGAATTTAAGCTTTCCTTGCCATGAGCACTTATAAAAATATGAAGAGCGACTTTTGTTATGATTTGCAATAATGTAGAAGTGTAGACATTTTTTTCACAAAATTTATTTTGGTCATATGTATCATATTTTTTATTTAAGGATTTAAGCTCTTTTAGCTTGGTTTTAAATGTGTTGTAGTAATTAGGTACTTTAATATTTATAATCACTAAACTTTATTTTAGTATAAGTGAAATAGCTATATCGGCAATTTGTAAGAGCAAGAAAATTTAGGAAATATAAATAATCAGTTGCATTTTATTTCAATTCTACAAAATCTGAAACAAATGACTTCCCTCAAACCTCAATATAATTACAGTAAACTCTCGATCATCGGTGGTTTGGATTATCCGGGGGTCTATTCACATTTTCGTCAATGACGAAGATTTCGTCATAATCTCTTTCTGAAGTGCAGCACTATTGATTTTTGTTTTAAAAAAAGGATCTTAAACAGTGTCGGTTAAAATGTTAGCCTGACTTGCTCGCCTTTGCATGTAAACTGTTTGCAGTAATGAACTTTTGATTTAACATGTATTTTTTACATTTAATGTTATCATTTTTAGCTACAATTTAAATGCACGTGTGAGTGTTATTCATGTTTTTAGTTATTTTATACACTAGTATCGTTTTTTACCTATTATTTGGATTATCCGCGGTTACTATGCCACTCTATTCTGAAAATAATCGAGAGTTTACTGTAATAATAACCCTCAATATATTAAATGAGTGGATTTCAAGAGGTCACATATTTTGATGAAGTAAAAGTCGGAATCAGAAGTACATTGTTTCAGCATACTTTTGTATGTGCACACACAGGTAATTAGAAAAAAAAATCTCATTCATTTCTTTATGTGCTGGTTATTTTTAATTGAAGATTTTTCATGCATGATTTAACTTTACTAATGCTGTTGTTGCACCAGATTTTGCCCAAAAAAAGATCAATTTTTGCAATAACTGAAGGTTGATCATGTGAACATTTGATCTACAAATCCAATTTTTTTTTTTCAGAAAATTAAATTTTAAATTGATAAATATATGTTTCAGAAACAAAAATTAATTATGAACACATATTTCAAAACTGATGCATGTTAACAAAAGAAAAATCAAGTCCTTTTTTTTTTTTTTTGGAAAAAACATCTGAGAGAAGGTGATAGGTTTTGTTTTATTTTTCTATCAATCCCTGAGATGGTTTTAATGCTTTTACAAGCACATTTTCACACTTTATATTTTAAATAAAAATTTTGCATCACAGAAAGTCGAAAGAATATGGAATTTTTTAAATATCAAACATTCAAATATTTCCAAATAAAAATAGTATGCATCTCTTCTTTTGTTGCCATCTTCTGTTTTCCTTAAAAAGTTTTCATATATTTCATTCCTCCAAAATTGATGCATTCATAAAAAAAGTGTCTAGGAATATTTTCACACCTTGAAAAAAAAACCATAGCAATGTATTTTATCCGTCCTCAGAAAAAAGGGTTACCTAGAATTCTAAAACGTGTATCTACAGTTTT
Source organism: Uloborus diversus (assembly GCF_026930045.1). Classification (NCBI taxonomy): domain Eukaryota; kingdom Metazoa; phylum Arthropoda; class Arachnida; order Araneae; family Uloboridae; genus Uloborus; species Uloborus diversus. The sequence goes on along the minus strand of NC_072731.1, from coordinate 163,805,215 downwards.
CATTGCAAAATTTTGAAATTTTATTTGTTGTTTTACATTTCAAAATATTTCTATAAGTTTTGTGAATTCAAAAACTATGCACTTTCCATCTACATAAAGCCACAGTTATACCTAACCCCTGGTTATTCATACTATCCTTAAAGAAAAACAAAATCAAAAGTTTCCTGTCATTTTTTCAAAATAAATGCATCCGATATCTTTTGCAAAGTATGAAGTAAAACTCATTCTTCATCATCCTTTTGCTTACTTGATTGGGGGAAACATTAGTTAAACATTCTAAAACATTAAACTGTTAGCCTTTTTTTTTCCCCTTAAGGTCCCATTTCAAGTTATTTTATTATTGTTGCTATTATTATGCCAATTTTAAATTACGTATGTGCAATTTCATTGTATTACAGTGAAACCTCCCAATAGCGGACAGTCAAGGGACTAGAAGTTTTGTCCGTTATTGGGAGGTGTCCGCTATTAGGAGGAACTACTTAATTTACCTTTTTCAAAATGGGCTGTTGTTCCCTTTGTAGAACACAATCGAAACAATTGCGAAAGGTTTACTACATTTTACGTCAAGTGTAATTAATCTGTTTTTTCTTAATAAAGGTATACTGACAGCACACACTTGTCTTAAAAAGCATTTAATCAATTAAAATAAACAGTTTGACATGTCTTTTTTGCATTACCAACGGCTCCGATTCGGCGGAGCAACCCCCCTCCCCCCCCCCCCCCCCCCACACACTGTTTATGGTTAATTTATTTCTTTTATCTCGAGTATCACTATTGCATGATGCATGATTGACAGTTGGAAATATGACCTTGAATATGAGAAAATCTTTTTCATTTCTAAAAATTAAACAACCCAACGAAACCACGGCGCCATAAAGCCGACTACTACCGGCGCCGGTCTGCTCAATTGCATCTCCTGAGAGCCGCAGTTAGAAAAAGCGCCCAATTTCCTCTTTTTTATCGTAACTTTTAAATAGTTATTGTGTACAAAATCCGTTAAAATCTTAAGAAAAACGTACGTTAATTGTTAGATTGACATCAGTTTTCACGTATCTGCTTCAATACTCTCAAAACTAGCAGTTACAAAATTATGACTTTTATTTTATTTTCCATTTTTTGCTGCTCGCAAAAAGTACCATGCCTTTTAGTTCTTTTTTTTTTTCTGCCCCCAACTTTTAAGCCCCAATCCCTGCCTCTGCCCATTACCACCCTTTTAATTCCAAGAAACACTGATAAGGAAATGACGGATGGGGGGGGGGAGATATCAGTTGTGGAGGATGAAAAGCTTTGTAATGCAAGCAGTAACTAAGATTTTCTGTGAAAAGAAAAAAAAAAACGGAAGTGCTACGATCGCAATGGGAAATTTTTTGTGAAATAACTGTCCGTTATTCAGAGTGAATTACATGGAATGGCCTATATTGAGGGACTGGGACTTGCAAAAATGTCCGTTAATTAGAGGTGTCCGTTATTCGGGAGTGTCCGTTAAGGGAGGTTTCACTGTATCTGAAAGGAAATTATATTGCCATAACTTCACCTATTTATATTGCCTTGCACTTCAGTGTAGTTTAACTGAAGAATAACTTCTGAAAAGAATTTTACATTCATCTAAAAGCATCTTATTGTAACATGTTTCCAGTGGCGGATTCAAGGGCAGGCTAAGGGGGGCTATAGCCCCCCCCCCAACCTTGAGGTCTGAACTTACACTAGATAAAATCGAAATTTCTGAGACTTTTAATACTGCAATACATTTGAGAATTTAAACATACATTACATTTGAATATAACTACAATATATAGTGGCATATTAATAGATGGCAGGGGGGGGATGTAGAGTACTGTAGCCCCTCCCATTCTCCCATTTGGTCAAAACTTATTTGATTGTGATCTGCAATGGAATGGGAAGGCTTGGAGGAAATAGTTTTGTTCTGCAATCTTCTTTTTTTTTTAAATCTGAAAGCTATAATTTTCAAATTAATCAAGCCATATATATATATATATATATATATATATATATATATATATATATATTTAACTTCGGTCTCAGGTTTAGGGGGCTATAGCGCCCTCCCCCCCCCCCCCCCCCTCCATGAGGTCAGAAATAACTCGAAACAAAACCGAAATTTCAAAGTTTTCAAATACTTCAATACTTTTCCGAATTTAAATGTGCATTATATTTAAATAAATATATACACTGTGGCGAATTAATGGTGCGTTTGGAAGGGGGGGGGGCTAAAGGAACTGTAGTTCTATCTTTCATTCGGACAAAACTTACAACGCATTACAATGTGATTTACAATAGCATGGGAAGGCTTGGAGGAAATAGCTTCGTCCTGACTCTATCAAGGTTGTTTAATCTGAAGTTATCAGTTTCAAATTAACAAAGTCATATATTTTACTTCTTTCTCAGGCTAACGGGGCCCCCCCCCCCCTCCCCAATGAGGTCAGAAGTCGCACTGGATAAAACCGAATTTTCAGATATTTTAAATGCTGCAATACTTTTACAAAGAGAGCCTGAAGCTTTTTTTTAGACCTCTAATTTCGGAAAATTTTGTTGAGTAAGCCATCTCTTCCCCCTAATGTCATCAAAGATTAGTGCATTTTTAATGCACTATTTTCGAATATTTCTAGCTTTTTTTCCCAATTTACCAAATTTTCACCCCTTTTTTGGACAAAAATAGAATGAAATTTTATTTTGGCGTTTCAGTTTCAAACTACTTTTGGTGTGAAATTATACCTATCTCTATTTATGGTTGCCTAAGTGTGATTTAAAATATATTTTTAGGACGGAGGGCTCCCGAATCTCCTTCCCCTAAAAATATCATAAAAAAAGCTTAGTATTGCTTTTCTAGCTTTAATGTCGAAATTTTGTCGGGAAAGTCCTCAAACACTGTCAGTTAGTTCCCTTAACATGATTTTAAAAAAAGATTCATCTTTAGGCATTCAAGCTTGAAACATTTCCTTTGGAGACAACCCATTCCATCAAAATATAGATTAAAATTGTGTTTTCAGAACTTCAATTTCAAAACATTTCAGAAGAAGCCCCTGAACTCCAACGCGTCTTCTAACATCGTCAGGAGAGCCTGAACTGTGTTTCAAAGACTTTGATTTCGAAAAAAGTTCTGGAGAAGATCACCGAACACTCACTTTTTTCCTAATATTACTATAAAAGATAGAAGAAATTATGCCTTTAAACTTCAATTTCCAAATTTAGCCGAAGAAGATACCCAAATTCTTCTCTACAAGCTAAACCTCTTTAAACACAGCCAAATTTTTGCGCTTTTAAGGCTTTAACTTTTATAAATTTCCGGAGGATCCCCCCGATCACCTCCCCCTTAGTATCAACACAGATAGCTGTAAATATCTTTCCAAAGCTTAATCCAAAATTCGAAATTAAGACCTGACATTTTTGTGGCTTTAGGAGATTCCCCTTATGTTGACAAAAAAAGGCGTACAGTTGAGATTTTTTTCAAACTTTAGGGCCAAAAAACTTCCAGAGACAGCCCGTAAACTTTTTCCATTTCCCAAACTCAAGGCTACCTTTTGAAGACTTAGTTGTTAAAATATTTTCATAAAAGCCTCCAAAACTTCCCATTTTCTAAACTTAACCAAACATTGACTATAAAATTGCGTCTTTCAGACTTCACTGACGAAACTTTTCCAGAGAGTGCCTCCGAACCCTCTTCATTTCCTAAACATCACCAGTTGAAAACATCACCAGCCTAAGTTGGAGTGTTCAATGTCGAAAGACTTCCAGATGAGAGCTACCTAGTAACGTAAATTCACCAGAAGTTGCGTAAAACTCCTTCTTAATGACTCCAATTTTGAAAATTTTTCAAAGTAAATCCCCAAAGAATTCCTCTCCTAACGTCTCCAAAGATAGTCTATAATCGTGTTTCCAGCATAAAAATGCATTTTTAACTTTTTATTAGTGCGGAAAGAGCATTTGATCCCCTAATATCGCTAAAGAAAGCTTGAAATTGACAATAGTAAGGAAAACTACTTGTGAAGGAACCTCAACCCCATCTTGCCTAACTTTCTACCAAAACATTCCAAAAATTGTGTTTTTGACATCAATTTTTCAAATTTCTACGGGAGGTTCCTGACCCCCTTCACGTATCCGCTTCTTTTTACTACCTTTTTCTAGCTGGGGTATAATGTTTATACTCTAGCTTTTATCTTCACTTTTTCGATAGGGAGTCATACCATGTTTGCACACCTTTTTCTCTGTTATGGGAAAGTATTTTAATCTACCAATTAGATAATCTACTCAGCTTTATATGAGGTTTTTTGCCTGAACATGGTTTTAGCTACTCCAGACTCATGAGTATAAAGCTAGAGTGCAACTGCAATCTCTGTATACTGTAACTGACCTTTCCGCTGTTTGCTTGCAATTCAATCTTAGCTCTGGCCATGGGGCGGTAATTTGTAGCTTTGTATCCAACTGAAGTGAATTTAGTGTTTTCGGACCTTTAATATGTTAGCGAAATTATTATATTCTTCAGTATACTGTATAAGTTTATTTCAAATAAAAAGCCGTGTTTAAAGTCCTAAATTTTTCAGGAGAGGGACCCCTTGTAGAGAAAATTTCATATTGTATAAACGGGGTGTCTGTCCCTCCTAAGAGGGATGCCCCCCCCCCCCCGGTATTGGGGGCGGCCCTAGGTCAACCCGTTTTTTGGAGGCCCCTGTAACTAAACCGTGCAATTTTAGTCATTAGCTAAATTATTTTAGCCATTTGGGGGTCCCGTGGGCCCTGGCCTCAGCCTTTTCAGTAATCAGGCGTCCCCCCCCCCCTTGCAAGAGATTGAGAATACCCGCAAAAACGACGAAAAAGACCCTCTAAAACAGGGAACACATTTGAACCGAGGTTAGCCCCTTGCTCGAGTTCTAGATCCGCCACTGCATGTTTCAGTATATCAAGTAACTTAGAAACTTTAAAATTATATTTTATGCTTACATATTTTAACTATAAATGTGAGTTAGTTATTGTGTTGTGATATAAGTCATCATTTGGGGGAGACATTGAACTTACATTCAAATATACATACAGATATATTAAGCTGGTTGTTATTATGTATACAATAACTAACCATCAGCATAAATTTATGAAAAAAAATTATAGGAACTTTTTTCATTTTGATGTTAAAATTGCTTTAAAAATAGGAATGTATAAGTTTTAAAAATAACAAAAAATTTAATTTTATTATTTAATGAGCAATAAATATATTTTTTTGAAGTTATATAAAGTAACAATTTCAAACTTGAAAAAAAAAATAAAAATTACCCTCCCTTACATTTAAAAAGTAATGTTTTGACAGCTATAACTATCGCTCCAATGAAAAATACTCTCCAATTATGTGTGTATACAGTTCCTCTTATTTTTGACTAAATATGTGACACTTATAACTATGACATTTAAAGAATTTCAATAGCGTAAGAATTTTCTATTAGTCTGGAATATGTGCAGCATAAATTTTTAAACCCGTTTTTTTAAAAAAAGGGGGAGGGGGCAAATCAGAATGATATTTTATTCTTACTGATGTCTATAACATTTAAATGTATCACTAGTTTAAAAAATACCATAAATTGAACTATATGTGTTTGTTCTGTGTTAAGTTTCAAAAAACGGCAACTTTTTAGTTTGAGTTGAAAAAATTAATCTCAAAACAAAAATTAATGAAGGAAAACGGAAGTTCTTGAGGAGTTTTTGTTTTTACGGATGTGTAAGGATGCTGCTGTGAGAATTTTTGTCTAAGCATCATACTATTCATATTTTTGAAATTTCTTGTCTATAATTTTAGTATCTGCTTAGATTTTAAAAAATTGAAACTAACTTTTGGATTGACTTTGGTATTTAACCCACAATAGTAGTAAATTTTAAATTTTCTCAAAGGAAAAAATGTCTAACATTTTTAGAAATTTCATTAATGTAGCTTTCTGTTTATGGTAAGTAGCTACTGTTTTTTCCTGGCATAAAGCCATGAGCAGATGTCATCTTTCACAGTCAAATTTTAACAATGCTGGATTACATTGCATACTGATTTTGAGCAATCTGTGTACATCCTGCTCTGACAACAGCACCTCGTATGTAGCAAGCTGAAGGTGAACTTTTCTGCATGAAAGCATCTTTCATCAGATTTGACTCTCAAATTGCAACTCTCTTGTTCTAAAAACTTTTCTCTCAATATACCTTTTGTTGAGAAACAAGTACAAGTTCTAAAATTACGGATTAAAATACGTAACAAAGAAGACTTTATGTTAATGATGTGGAAGTAAAGAACTTTTTAAAGTGTCAGGAAATTTAAACAGAATTGGAAAGCATGATGCTATTGCTTGGGTAAGTTGCAGCATTTTTTTTGCCCAATTTATATGTATATATATACTTTTAGAGTTACAATATTATGTTCATAACTCTTTCTTGGTAATATTTTAATGTGTTGGGTAAAAATATTTGTTCAAAATCGGGTTGTCAATCTGTATTTCCCTCTCTATTTAGTGAAATTTATTTTTGCTTTTTCCACCAATCTTCTTTTTAAAATCTAATTATGACTGTGTGTTCAGTTTTTTTTTTTATGAATTCCTTGAGTACAGGAAGAAAATACTGTTATGAATATCTTTTAGTTTCTTTTAAACTAACCCTATTTTTTTAACGCTTACTTCTACTTTTGTGTGTTTTGATTCTCTTTTTGAAGTATTTAGGTTCTTCCGTTGGGGTTTCTGGATTCTGAAATGGAGCTGCGTCTCAAGCGACCTAGTAATAGAAAATTCAAGATTTAAATTTATTGCTATAAAAATGCAATTTGTTTTTTTATAGAAAAAATTTTGGGGGTATTTATACATTTATTAACAGAAACAAATTCAAAGACAGCTTGTAAAATCTGAAATTATGCATTTGCTAACGAATTGTAAAAGGAGAAAAAAGTGTACACGATTAAATATATTTTATTGATGCCTTTTTTCAATGATGGTTCATTTTTCCCTTGAATGCACTTGTTAAACTGCAAAAAGCTAGATGGAAATTAACATTCATCTTACTATTTTTCTAATTTTGAGATAATTTAAATTCTCATAATTTAAAATGTGCTTTCATATTGTTTTTGAAATTGAAAGTTATGTTATAATTTTGTATGTTTATTAATTAAAAGAAAAACTGTTTCTACCATTTAAATTCTGTATGAAAAATGTCCAAATGTATTATCTTATGTTATTTCATTTACAAAACTGTTTTCTTCATAAATATTAGTTGAAAGATTATAAGCATAGTAGTTGGATTTGAATCATAAAAGTTATGTATTTTAAACTCAAATGAATTTAATTGGTAGAACAAGAATTCCGCACAATTATCAAAATTTCCTATCTGTTAATACCTTTTTCTCATTTATAGGAAGAAGAAAGGAAAAAAAGGGAACAACTTGAAAAAATTTTAGAGGAAAACAAAAGAAAAATCGACGAGGCTCAGAAAAAACTTGTAAGTGCATTAGTTTCAAAACAGAATAACTCATCAATAATAAGTTAAGCCAGAGATATATTTTCAAGTCCCCTATTAAAACACTGAAAAATTAAGTCATTTTAAAAATTTGTTTCATGCTGGACCATTCTTCAAATGCTAACCCCCCCCCCCCCTCACACACACACACACACACATAAACTTTTTCATATCAAATGTTGCTGCTTTCATTTTCAAGTCCTCCATTTCAATTTGGAAAGCAAAATTGCCATGAAGTTTTGATTATAGAAAAACTTCAATAGCATGAACACGGGTGACTTTGGCCCACACTTTGGAACTTTGTGTTGGGGTTTACAATTGTGGGGCGAGGACAATCTACCAACCCCCTGATTGCACAAATAATGCCCCCCCCCCCACCATTTGAGCTATATTGACCTTTGCATGCATCTTTAATTTTATGTAAATTTAATTTACGGGAGCATGAGATTAGTCATATTTGTCAAAAAAACAGACATGCTACTTTTCCACGGAAACGCGGAATTCCTCTTTTTTCCCCTTCATTTTATCATTTCAGAGATTGATGCAGATTTGCATTAATATTTTCATGGGGGGAGGGGGTAGTGACTGAAATGATAAAATGTTCTATTCCTTCCACTCGCACCAAGTTTTGAAAAATATTCCTTTCACGAGAGATGTCCAGATGCGCACATGCATTTGAGCTTTGCTATCTGCGGATGTCCATTCTTGGCAATAAATCGCTCTCTCTCTGATGCTTCCCTTCCGCTGGCGTTCAATAAGTGACGTCACCTACCAAACGACCACAGCCCACAGCTATGGAACGCCAGCGGAGTTCGAAGTTCACCGATTCTCTTGGCGCACTCGATGGCTATTTATGCGCAGATCACTCTGCGCGTGTGTCGAACGCGCGGACTAGGTGTATTTCGCGGGAAAGCAAGCTTCACGATCGTCCACGACGAGATTGCATGCGTGTTACGAACATAAGTCTTGTTTTAAAAGCGATTCTATATTTCTTGTCTTAGTCGTTTCAAAATGCTTTGAAATTGCAAAGAAACTTCTTTTTTTTTTTCTATTCATTTTGAGTAATTTAATTCAAAATTGTTGAACGTTATTCCCGACAGTGGTTAATTATGTTACAACGTGACATTGATAGCTTGGAAAAAAAATTAATTCCGATATATGAATGGTTGGCACAATCAGTTCCTTTTACATTAAGCTAAAAATTAAAATTATACAGCAATTAATGTGTATAAAAAAAAAATCGGTTGGTGTTCATTGGGTTTGTGACAATTTCTGCAAATGTGGGTGCACATGTTAAAGGAAACTTAAATATAATTTAACACTGCTTTTTCATCAAAAAAAATATTCAGTAGTCAGATGTAATAAATTTAAGAAAAAAAAATATTTAAATAAAAGTTTGATTGTATTTAGGACTGAGTCCATTTCTATCTGAAGTTTCTAAAATCTTTGAGAAAAATAATTTGAAAAAAAAAGTAATTGAATTTTAAAAAATCAATATTAAAAATATATAAAAGCAATATTATTTGAGCTCCCTGTTTGAAAGTATATTAATTACTCTCAAATGTTAATTTCTGAGGTTTTATTTGTTACGTGTAAAGTTCAGCTTTTTTCTTCATCAAGCTGTAGCATGTCTGAAAAAAACTTATGCGTTAAAGTCTACTTTCTTATTTTTAATTCAAGTTAAATATAAATGTTCAATCAACAACACTATTATTTAATTTAACTAGATTCTGTAGCACTCTTTATTTGTATTTATATATTTGTTTCATTTTTCTGTGATGAAATTATCAGCATATTAATGTTCCTACTTCCTATGCAGTATCAGTCTTTACCCATCGTTTGTAATGCTGCATTCACCCAAACCTCTTTTCTGCGGTAGATAAAAACCGCATAAAAAAACATTTGCTCGTTTTATAAATAGCTTTGTTCATTTTATAAATAACTTTGTCCGTTTTATAAATACCGTCGCCAATTGAGTCCCAATCTGATTGAAATCTTCATGCACCACACAAAAAAAGTCGCACAAAAAAATCATACGAAAAGAGTTGAGTGTATTCATACAGGGAAAATACAAGGATTTTTCCCCCAAACTGGATTGCTTCAACCTTGTATATGTATCAGTTTTATGTATTGTTTCAACATAGGAAAAAAATTTACCAAACATTCATCTTTTCTTCTCATTCATCTTCATGCAAAATATTCAGTGTTTTTAATATTTACCCAGGCCTTGGGTAGGTACCCAAAAACATTTGCCTACCCACCACATTTTTACCCAATTCCTATTACTAATCTTAACCATAATGCACAACTTGGGCCCTCTTCTTTGGGTACCCTCATTGTCAAGTTTGTTGAAGGTTCGACATAACATACATATGAGGCAGTAAGAAGCAAAGGGATATAAGTGGTCGTTTTCAAGTTTCGAGTAAAATATGTTTGAAATTCCAGTCCTAGGTAGACTTTCATTGAAACATTTTTCTAAATCACGCTGTATAGCAGCACCTCAACTTAGGCCAAATATTCGGTATTCAGCCAAATCACTAGGGAGCATGCCAAGTGAAATCATGACAAGAAGTTTGCATGTAGTTTTTAATTGCCAACCTAATGTTTATAAAAAAATTTGCCGGCACTATAATATCTCTTGCCCTAAAACAGAGGAGTGGTTCACCTACCATTTGCGCTCATAATCTCCAAAATTTTAATTTTGGCACTTTCATCCCTTTGCTTCTCACAGCTTCATGTATGTATCACACTTCAATTCATATGAATTTTAAACATTACAGTTAGATGTTAGCTTTTGTTTGAAAATAAAATGTTATTTCAATATCATAGCAATTCATTAAACTTCTCTTGCTGCCAGCCAATTTGCCATTTAGTTGTATAAAAATAATGACAACATTGATAGGATTGTTCTATCTCACTCCCCCACACACTTGTACACACACCAATGTTGAATAAGATGTTCTGGAACTATTGCCCTTTGAATTAAAATAATTTAAAATTTTGAAATAAAGACTCCTGTGCAAATCCTCATATATATAATAGCCAATGATCGAGTGATGCTGACGTCACCAACAATGAAACTCACGCCAAGGTATTATAATATTTTTTAGCAATGTTTGACATGCAGGGAAATGCTTTATTTTGACAAGGCTGAACTGGATTCGCCAACTTAACTGTTTTACTGGTAAGACTCATTTTAGTGGAATAAAGAAACGAAAAAGTGGTCAACAGCTTTACACAATCTACTGGAGTTAAGGTTAATCCACTGGAGTTAGGGTTTTCATTTCAACTATCAAAATATCACCGAACAGTCAACTGTTTTGTTCAAATGTAGAAACAATTTTCACCTGTGATACCTTGACGGGCAATTTTCTAGTGAACTAATAAAACTCATTCAACCTTATTAAGTAATGTTTGACTATGCTTGTGATGCATTGAAATACATGTTTACTGTTTACTTGTTTCAATTCTTAAACAAAATAATTAACATTTAGTATTAGAGGAATGTTACTGAAATATATTTGAATGCCTTTAATAGGATGAAGAAAGATTAGCTATGATTGAGGAGCAGCGCAGAATTGATGAGGAAAGGAGGAGATTAATGAAAGAAAAAGAGAAAAAACTGAAGGAAGAACAGCAAGTTATTTTAAATAAGGGAAAAGTTAGACCTAAACTATCTTTTTCACTGAAACCTGTTGGTTAAAAGGATGAGATAATAGTGAAATTAAATCTAAAAAAAGTTACATTTTATGACTCCCAGAAAATGTACTGTCAAACAATGAGTTTTCAAATTCATTCCTTTTCATTATCACCAGTCATGCCCAGATGTGTTGTCGTGGAAAAACACACCAAAGGTTTAAAAAAATTTGAATTATTCTTTTTTCCTCAAATTGAGTTTGAAGAAAAAATTTCGCAACATTCATTGACTATTGTAAATTATCTCATTAAGTTTGTAAGTAATTCATTTGTAAATATTTGTTTTTTCAAGTTTATCACAAACACATTTAAGTTTTTCTCTCACTTTAAAGGATTTCCAATGATTTTAATATTTGCCTTTATACAACAAAAAAAATATAGAGGAATTTAGCAAAGAGAGATGAACTCTTAAAAGCGGCAATAAATTAAGTAAGGGGAAATAATAAAATAAGATCAATGGGATTACACAATTTATAAATTTATAATTATTATATAAATAAAAGAGCTTCATTATTAATCTATTATAAATTTTCTAAATTGTATAATCTATTAATTTTGTTTTATTACATATATGCATATAAACAGTCTGGCTCTGATAAGATGGCAACTGATTAGTGTTAGAAATAAATTTAAATCTAGGCATTGTGAAAAATGAAGATACCTAATATAAGTTTGTAAGCGTCAAAAGGAACAACCCCGAAGCCTTTTTATCTATACGAATGCAAAAAAAATATTTATTAAAATGATAAAAAGCTTGCATTTTAAAATTACATTTACAAATTTATCCTTTAAGTTGATCACAATGAGTCGGGGGAAAGAAAAGCTTCAATGCTGTCTAGAACTTTAGATGTCAACATTTGGCTTTTATTATTGGAAATCTAACCATCAAATCAAAATTTTTGTTCCCAAAATGCAAGTAAGGATTGCTTATTTCTAACAGTGCTTCTAATATGTAACAGATTGAACTGTTTCCTTTGTTGAATAAATGGTTTGATTCACCAGAGCATCATTTAATATTTATTGGTCTTGTTCCATTATAAGAGTTCCTCCCTTTTCTTCTCCAGCAAAAATAAATCCTCCCTGGGCTAAATGTTTTTTTTTTTTTCAGAGCCAGACTAAATGTATATATATATGTGTGTGTGTGTGTGTGTGTGTGTGTGCCTATTGATAGTTAAATCTTATTAAGTTATTACAGATAAATAAATCTGTAGTTTTTTTTTTTTTTTTTTTTAATTATGATTTTATTTACCGAAAAACATTTCCACTTGTGATGTTTTTTGATTATTAAAGCAATTAGTTAAAAGGTTAAGTGTTAGTTCATGGTATAAAATTTAAGCTTTCTTATTTCTTCTTATAAGTAATGGAATAATTTATATTTTTAGCATAATTTTAATTGCATGAATGTAATTTACTTGTGTTAGTAACTCTCTGCAATAGTTGAATTTATGAACATTAGCAATTTTAGTCTAGATTTCGGATAGTTCAAAATTGCAAGTTTTTGTAGCAAGCAGAGTTAAATGTCCTCACCATTTTTTGCAACAAGCCTTTTGTTTGTCTTAAACAAAAATGTAGTCCTAATAGTTTGGCCCTTCTTTTTCTTAATTTGATTTGACTATGAATGTACACACACATACATATTATTGTTTACATCCTGTGAAGCATTAATGCACAGATAAAATTTTAAATGTGTTAAAATGCCTCCCCCCCCCTTCTCCCTCTTTTTTTGCAATTTTTTTCAGTTAAAAGTTTCTAAAATATAATAAGGCTTTCTTGGTTAGTTGCTCTTCAATCATAGTATTGGTTTTTAAACTAATATGGAATCCTCCCTCCTCATTACTTTCCTTTGGTCTTGACCTATTTTAGAAATAAATCGTATGGTTTGCTTTTATGAACCTCAAATATATTGTGATTTTTTTATCATATACAAAGTCATTAATTAAATTTATGTAATGTATATTACAAATGTGAAATTTTGTACATAGTTGAAAATAAATATGACTAGATAAACCCTTCTCTTTTTTTCACTAAGCTGTCATTTTTTTGTGAATACAAATGTGTCGCTACACAAACACAAATCAAAAATGAAATAAATCAAAAGAATTGGCATAAAATAAAAATTATGACTGAAATGGAAGGTCATATTTAACTCCTCAAGCCCTAGTCTGCCCGACGACGGCTTTGTAGCTTAGATCCGAGAGCGCCCATCACCAGCCCACTTAAGCGTACACGAGGGTAATAGGTAGAAAGAAACCCCTACTACGAGACCACCCCACGAAAGTTTCTTTTTTCTCGCTTCTAGTCATTTAGCAAGTGATAGCGACAGTTGCATGAATGGAGAGCTGCTAATGACTTGAGGTCACATGGTGTTCCCAAAAAATGAGAAAAGATGAATTTGTTGTACAAGTGTGTTTTAATTTTCTGCACTTTTAATTCTCGCCTTTTTATAAAAGTTTTTAGAAGTAAATGATATTTTGCATTTTATAAATTCATGTACAAATTATCATAAGTAAAAATGATACAAAACATTGTTAATAAGGCACCCAATTTGCAAATGATTGCATACACATGCTTCAGGAATACAAGGAACCTCAAAACATGTGTATGCAACTAATACTTGCAAAATTTTGCCATTAATTAACTTTTTTTTATTATTTTTATTTTCAGCCCAAAAGTATTTCTTTCTTACCAGTTTTAGAATCTTGAAAGCAACGCTTAGCAAATCAGAACTAAAAAGGCATCTAAACAGATATGCCACAACCTTTAATGAGACCTTTAAAGTAAACTGTGCCCCCCCCCACACACACACACACACAACTGTTACACAAGCGGCAGCGAAGCAAAGAATGATATAGATCATAATTCTGTCAAGACATAAAACTACATATACACACACATGATATGAATATTATGTATACATGGTTCGACCAACTCCAAGGTTCAGGTCGCTCAGTCGGGTGACTAAAGAAAGTGCATTGGCAACTAGTTCTCTCAGAATGGGCAAGAAAAAAGAATTATGTTACGATATTATAAAATTTTTAATCTAGGGAATTGTAACTTTTCCTTTTGAGTTTAACGATAGTGAGTAAAGTCATACTTTCTTGTAATATATTAAAAATTTGTACGTCTAAAAATTTCGTCACAAAACAGCATTTTTTAATTTTCTATTAAACTACATGTCACTCATGCTCAAAGCAATATTTTTTGATACATACATGTCTGTCTGTATATATAATAAAATAAGATGTGTGTTTGTCTGCCTCGCTTCAATCGTTAAAAACTATTAACAATGAAAATTTCTCGGAAGAGTTTAATGTAGGATGAGATTTAAAAAAAAAAATTGTTGTGAGTTGCGCTATGTATAGTGCAGCTATAATAAGTTGAGCTACAATGTTGGCAATGTTTACCTTTTCTTAGAGAAATTAGATAATATAGAGACGGATATACATAGATTAATAGTTATATAGGGATAGATAAGTGCAAACAATAGATAGATGTAAACACATGTAGAGATATAGATTTGATGGAAATGATTTTTAGATTACCACCAAATTTACTTAAGCAATCAGCAAAGGCAACATTCTTAGAGTAAGAAAGTGTATGGTATGAAAAGCGAATTGTGCAAAAACGGGAATCATCTGCTTGTCGAAAGCGGCTTGTATACGTGCGTAACATATATTAAGATTTACTATCAATATGAGAAAATCACGGTATTTGGGGTTTGACCCCGCCAAACTTCTCTCACCATGCGTATTTTCTGATTTTCTGTAATTTAAAAATATTTCTCTTAAAAATCTAAAAATATTTATATTTCTAAAAATAAGAATGTTTTATAATTTTATTATAGCATTTTTCGTTAACTTTATAAAAAGGGGAAACATATGTTTTGTAATTTATTTATTCTGCAGAAGAATAAAAGTTATTGGCAATGCTCAAACTTATTTAATCAATCGAAATTGGTGGAAATTTTTCCAAAAACTAGAGTATTTTGGGGTAAGGCTGAACATGATGTCCCAAAAAACAAACTAATTAGCAATAAGGGTAGGAACTGAAGGAAACTCATCCTGAGAGGCCACCTCAAAGATTTCTTTCTTCCGACCAAAGTACTTTCAGCGACAGTGATGTACAATTCCCTATGGCAATGCAACTACAAGGATCGATAGCTAATAACTTGTGATGATGCTCGCTTTTCGGGAAAAAGGGGAAAAGAAGAAAATTTGATATTTATTCTAACTTTTTCATTCACGCAACTTGTTCTATTTTTTTCTTTTTGAAATTTTTCATTCAAAAATTGCTTTTGATTTTTGAATATTTTTTCTGGTTCAGATATTTCATTCGTAATCATAAAATATCCCATATGTCTAAACGTCACAGACAGCTGTATCAACAAGAAATTGATGCGATAAGTGAAAAAGGCCGCTCCACAGTGATTAAGGTGACAGCTTACCACGCCAACTGCAATTAGTGCACGCAAGAACTGAAGGAAAGCTGCCGAGAGGTCTTATCTTGGACGATTCCATTTCCAAAACAGCTTGGTCAAAAAAGTCGGGACTTAACTGTAGTAAAAAATCCCCCCCCCCCCACCACTTTAAAGAGGTTTTTTTTCTTGGAACAGTTCTGAGCAGTTATACTCTACATAGCTACTAAACATGTTTGAAATTATTTTCCTTTTTGCACTGGAAATGTCACGTTGTAAGTTTTTTTTGGTTCTCACATTCAGATCATTTTTTTTACGAATCTAATTTCTAGTCTTTAAATATGCTCCAAATTTACAGCTAAGTTGGTTTAAAGCAGGTGAATGACTTTATTAAGTTACACACCTTCCTTAGTCATTCTTTATTTTACTTCATTCAATGATCCAAAGTGATATCGAATGTGATATCAAAATCGCAAAAGAAAAGGAATCAACCAATTCTGAAGTGGGTTTACACTTAATTACTAATTTCATAGCATTTTTAATTCGTATTGTTACAATGAAAAAAAAATTTGCTACTTACACATGATCTTTGCCTATCATTAACAAGATTTCTTGTATTCATCACTAATGTTTAGAAAGATAAGGGTATCCTAATGTTTGAAAATACGGAAAGCTCCGTGGAATGTTTAGCAGTTTTCATTTTCAAGGTTATATTCAGGATCGGATTTAGGGGAGGGCAGGCAGGGCTACTGCCCCGGGGCCTCCACAACAAAGGGGCCCCCACAATAAAATTTTTACACAATATCTTAACTTTCACGGGTTGAAAATATCGGATATATACATATGTATCAAAATATTCGGATAAATATCAAAGTATTGGATATTTATGAAAATATGATGATCTTTTCGAACCCTGATTAGGGACCTCAACTCATTCATTGCCTCAGGGCCTCCACACTTCCAAAGCCGGCCCTGGTTAGATGCTCTCCTCTAACAATTCTTTGATATTAATAAAAGCCTTCATGTCCTTAAGCTATACAGAATAGTTTTCCCTATTTAATTTAGTAACTTGCATATTTGGTCTAATATAGAAGCTACCATCTGAGGGAACTTTATATCTTTACTAATAATAAGGCTGAAAGTATGTGTCTGGATCAAAATTAGTTCAAAAGCACTGCCAAAACTTACCTTGCTTCAACACCAAACTTACTTGCATCTACAACCGTGATTTTTCCTAGGTACTTTTTCCCAATAACCCGACTCACCCTCCAAAATTTCGACCAATTACTGTACCACACTCGCCCTCCAAATTGTAAAATTTACACATTTGTAATTGTAGCAACATCAAAATATTTTATTTTTGAATGAAAATTGGAGGTTTCTTTATATAATATGGAAGCGAAAGATACATACGAAATTGATTCATTCTGCACTGTAAGTGCACCAACATCAATTTCCGAGCCACCTCCAAATAACGTAGCACCAGTTGCTCGCCACAAATAAATTCATGATCATCAGGTTATTCATCTGGCGTGCCGTTTTGACAGTGATAACAACTCTGTCATTACCAGAGAAGGTTGCACAATAGTTCCTATATAGAATCGGGACTAGCCCAGAGTGCACTACGAGCACTTATTGCATCAAAACTGGCGTTTATATCATTCTCATCATCCAAACCATTCTTTCTTTCTTTTGGTGCTTAATTGCACAGGTTTATATTGATGAGGACTACAATCTGAGTGCCTTGCCTCCCTTATGCATGATATATTTTTTATTACACATATAAGCAGCACATGAAAGAATTTATGTCACAAAGAGGAGAAAGTACAACCGGAGAGAGGGTGGGAGTGGAACCCACCGCCTCAAGTGTGACAATGTCGAGAAATCACTCGGACAGCTTGGCCACTGAAGCCCCCCTAACCATTCTTACCCGCTTTTACAGTATCATAACATGGCAACAGATATTTCATCTCAATGATTTTCTTCACGCTATAAATTCATAGAGTAAAGAAATTACATAGAGAGGCCCCGCTATGCTAAGAAATTGAAGCCGGAAGTTGCACCGCTGTATCCCAAGATCCTTAGCTTCTTGAGATACATCTTGATTCAAAACACTCTATTACTGAATCTCAATTGGTTGTTAATTTAAACTTGGATATCATTGCAATTTTATGAAGCACGTTTTTGAAATTGCATTAAAACATGAATTAAAATGCAAACAATTCGCCAGCTACTTTATATGGTCCCTTTGTGAGATTGGTAAAAACTATTCTTGTGAAGCGATCATGTTATCATAACCCCGCTCATCAATGCACCGCTGTATCCCATAACTCCGGCTTCAATTTCATCTCCTTTTTACCATAGACGCAGCCTCTCTATGTATATTTCTTTATTCTATTCCTATTCCTATTCAGAGTCACAACTGACTACAACTGTATTTATGTCGAGGACTGCATACTAAGTACCTTGCCTCTATTATTTTATATACCGATAGATGGCAGCACCATCACCGGATCGAACAGTTAATGAGAATTTAGAACTAGTCCAGGAGCTAATAGCTACCTAGTGCTAGCACTCCCAGAGGTATCGTTTCACTTGGAGGACATTGAGACCACGAGCATATTTAACGTCGCCCAGTCCCCTTTAATGACGACGGTGGGTCTTCGACCATCGAGGTTCGAACCCAGGACCCTCCGGCCCTGAATCCGACACTCTACCGAATCGGGCTACCACGGCCCATTTCTTTATTCTATGTATAAATTTTAATAAAAGCATTGTTGCGGAAAGTTGAAATGAAGCAGTGAATAATAATTTGAATGGAGAAAAGACTTCGAAAAATAGGGATTTTATGTCGATATCTAAGTATTATAATTAATATTGATATCTCCGCTAATTATTATCGGATGATTATGTTAAATAGCCAAACATAAAGACGGGAAAATTAGGAATCTATCGATACCTGGTTCGATAGTCAATTCACTGGTGTTCGGGAGAAGTTACTTGAACATACATACATAGGTAGGTACATACGCTCAGTTTTTAATTATATAAGATATAAGGTAAGATATTTTAAATGTGTCTTTTTCAGTGTCCGTTAAAATTTCAAGTTACAAACTTCTTCATGTGAGTGATTGAGAATATCATCAAAATTTCACAAACACGGAGATTGCAACAAGCAGCCATATCATGCATTGAAATCATGATACGCCGCATCCAAACCGTGATAGGGCAGCAAAATGCGGAGTTACTAAATATTAAATAACGATTTTTTTACCTAGTTATTGCATCGATCAGAAGGTACTTAACGTTAATATGTTTAATTTAGATTTTACACGAACTTTAAAATGTGTTCAAATAATAAAACTACAATACAACAATAAAAATACAGAAAAGTTTATTTGAGTATAATAATTTGCCACTCTCTATACGTCACCTTTCAAGCAAAAAGAAGAATCGGTTCATCCGTTTAGGAGCTACGATGCCACAGGAGAAAAAGGAGAAAATCTTACATATATTTTTCTTTTTCTTAAATAATGTATTAGAACTTAAGAGTTGGCCTATTTGGTAATCAGGTCTTGCGTGGGAAGAGGTTCAATGAAATGTCGTTTGACGTTTTTTTTTTTTTTTTTAATTTGAACTTCCTAAACTGCAATTCTAAAAGAATTTTAATGTCAAAGAGAAGCTGAGGTCTTTCCCGTAGGGGTTTTTTATTTTTTTACTTTTGACATTGAAACGCGATCTTAAATCATTTTTTGTTACGTTAGAGGTAGGGATGGAGCTTAAGAACTCTAACCTGGCAATTTTTTTAAATTGAAATTATAGAAACACTTTTAAGCGATCTTTGATTATGTTGAGGCGGAGAAGTGTTCTAATTTGAAAATTTTTAAATGGAGTTCCTAAAACCAGAATTTCAAGACCGTATTTAATGACATTGGGGTTTGGAACTATCTTTGGACAATGTTTGAAATCCAAATTTTGTTGACTCGGTAAAAAAAATTTCAACATTTTTACTGAGGTGGTATTTTGCAGTGACACCTGAGGTAACTTTTCTATTTTATTATAATTTAAATATGCCTATGGTAGTAGCCAGGATTCCCTTTAAGGAGGGGCAAATAGGCGCAACAAGATAGTGGTTTTTGGCAAAATCCCCCCCCCCCTTTCCCCAGTACGGACTTTGGAAATTGTTTGAAATTATAGTTCTCTTTCCTGAAAAAAAAAACATTTTATGCTATTTCTATCAAGTGGCTCTCCCCCGAGTTTTTTCAAAATTGAACTCCTAAAATTACAATTTTAAATTCTTTGGTGACATTTGGGGGAGTAGGAGGTTCTCTTTAGGGAAGTGCAACCCTGCCCCCCCCCTGACTAAATCTATGGAGACATATTATATATGCCCTCTGAATCTCATGAAACCAGGGCCTGATTACTGCGAAATGGGAAGATTGCTGGTGCCGGGTACAACAAGATCAATGTGCTCGGCGCCCAATGTTCCCGCCACTCAATGTTCCAGGCGCCCGATGTACCCGGCGCCCAATCTGCGGGACCCAATCTTCCTAGACCATAATTACTGAATAGCCGTGGCCTAAGGCCCCCGATATTTAGGGACCTCCAAATGGCTGAAATTACTGTATTGCTCTTATTCTATGGCTAAGGTTGTTTTCAGCCAATGGCTAAAGTTATGCAATTTGAATTCAAGGGGCTACTAAAAAGTATTTGGTCTATGGCCCCACGATATCTTAATCGGGCCCTGCCATAACATAGTTTTGTAACATTTCCGTTATTTTTACTTCCTTTTACGAAAAGGGAAGTATTGTATTCGCGAAAAAAAATTTCACTCAAAACTTGACCTTAATTTTTATTTTGCTCGACCCGAATGAAAATTGATTTTTTTTTTCAACCCGACTACACGTGGATACATGCCTAAGAATGTATAGACACCTGAAAAATCCACTTGGACGATCCCCGAGTTAATTACAACGAGTTTTCTCCTGACGTACGTATGTATGTATATATCTCGCATTACTCAAGAACGATAGAAAGCTGAAATTTGGTACATAGACTCCAAGTGGGGTCTAGTTGTGCACCTTCTCTTTTGGTTGCATTCGGATGTTCCAAAGGGGGCCTTTTACACCTTTTTGGTGTAAAATCATTGTTAATTTCAGTATAAACGCAAGCGGTGCTATAATTTGGCAAACACTTGGCAATATATCGCCAAGCTTTTGGTCGTCAAGTTTTGTCGCAAACTCGGCGACAAATTTGGCGTTCTTTTTTTTTTTTTTTTTTTTTTTGAGAAATCACGATTGCTTATTGCTTTCATTTGACTGTCCTTGACGTTACGGTTCTTTTTTCAGCTTGTACCAGGGCTACAGTACCACCGTCCACCGGCGGCGGCGCGGCTGGTCCTGAGCACTGTCCACCGGAATCCACTTTTGCTGGGCGGTGGCGTCCATGTCCTACACACGCATGGTCATATACACTCCCCTACGTGCGCACGCCTTTACACACATACACACGCCTACGTGCACACACGTAAGCCTACACACACAACTATACCCACCCAAGAGGAGGGACATGCTTGGGGGGGGGGAGCCGTTTCTAGAAACAATAACTCTAATCATTAGGGTCTTGTCACAACTCGTGATTGCGAAAAACATAATTTGAATTCAAAGTTTCAGAATTCAAATTAGAATTAATTGGGGGAAGTAGGTCACAGATTTTACTTTTTTTTTTTTTAAATCTAGTTTCAATTTAGCCATATTTAGAGCGTTAACCATTGAATCATATTAAAACTGCCAATATTGCCAAAAGTTATCTGTATAAAACGTTTTCTTTGCTTCGGTTCGCAACAAACTTGGAGTGAAAATATTTAAAGCGTTTCTTTGCGCACTCCGAGGCACTATTATCTTTAAATTGGAGTAAAAGGAAGTCATGTGATGCACACATCAGCTCGTTTCCTTTAAACATTCAAAACTACTGTTGACACTTTACATCACAATCTCTTACTCTCTAAATATATGTCAGCGGTTAGGGCCGTGAGAGGCTAGTTAATGTTTTTGGAAATTTGGGATTCGGGTTTTGAAATCAGAGTTTTACAAGTTTTATCGGGAGAGGCGACCCTGGCTCAACTGCCCCTGCTGTGAAGCTATCACGTTTTTCCTCCTCTTAATCTATTCATTTTATTTTCAACTACGGTTTGCATATAGTTTTCTGTAATGTTACAACATTTTATTCTTTTCGGTTAGAAACATGTGAAATTCATATCCATATGTTTCTTTTATTAATTAATCTGAATAATACAAAGATTCTCGGATATTCTTAACTTTAAAAATGAAATTCGATCATAAAATATTATTTAACAGAAAAAAATACATTTGTTAAATTCATTTATGGGGGGTTTTTTTTTCGTTACTTTTTATTTATTTTTTGAGCACTGCAGAAGTTTTCCATTTTTTTGAATCACAAAGTGAGATTTGCGATCCTTTTTCTGAAAACTGGGAGAAGGGCCAGTAGCATAGCCGGGAACATCGGGCACCGAGCACATTTTGGGCCTAATGTTTCCGGCCCCTAACATGACTGGCGCCCAACGTTCCTGGCGCCCAGAAACTTTTAGAGCAAATCTTATAATGGTATTCCAATGATCAGTGGCGGATTGGTTGAAAAAATCGGCCCTGGCATTAGGAGATTTAGCGGCCCCATAGCTCTTATAGATATTAAATTTTACTTAACGATTGGGATATCACTTAAATATGATGAGGACTTAACTTTCTGGCTTCTGGGAGTCATTCAAGTACTAGCAGTATAAACGTAATGGAAAGATTAACATTGAATATGAAATAGGGGGTCCGGGGCCTCTCCCCCGGAAAATTTTCGAAATTTTAAACTTAAAAACTCAATTTTAGACAATATTTGGTGATGTTAGTTCAGGGTTTCTCTTGCTGCAATTTTTCGGAAATGGAAATCCAAAAACAGTATTTTAAAATATCTTCGAGTATATGGTATGAAGAACGGTTCCGGGGGCTCTTTTTAGAAATTTTTTAAAAAGTATTAGTTCTGAAAACGCAGTTTTAGAAGATCTTTGGTGATTTTGAGGGGTCACAGTACCTTAAAAACTGATGAACCGATCAAAAAAAAATTTTTTTTATTGCTTATTTCAAAACTAAAAACTATTCCGAACACAGGGGAAAAGTTTCATTGCTTTAGTTCAAATATTTCAAAAGTTATGAGTGGTTTTAGGCCATGCTCGCTATGTGTTCTTATGCAAAAGAAAAACTTTAAATTGCTTTTTCTCGATGATGGTTTTTTTTTTTTTTTTGTTTTCATGTCATTATATCCCTAAGGATTTTTTTCTATTAAAGATACAGCTTTAAAGTAATACTTTTTGCAATTGAGATAACATATTTGATAAAACTGTGCATTGGATAAGTATTTTATAAATTACTCAAAATTTTAGAGCATGTTAAATCTATAAAAACCAAATTTTTTTAAAAAAACTTTGATTTTTTGCATAATTAATCACAGAAAATTTTCTAATAAATTCATAACCAAATGAATGCACAGATTTTTAGAGAGATGATTATAGTGATCGTTTAGCAAAAAACTTTTTTTTAATTAGTGCAAAAGTAAAAAAACCTTAGGAATTTTTAAAAATTGAAATTTTCCTCATTTTTTTGGATTTTTAAAAAAAGTAGGCAATATTTTTAAATTTTTAAAATAAATTATTGATTACGAAATAAGTATGCATGTTATGGTTTCAAAGGAATATTAAACTTACTTAAGGGGGTCCGGGACACATTTTGAAAAAAATTTTATTATGTACTTTAGAGTTTTGAAATTTTTTGCACTGATTCATCATTTATTTAATAAGCAAAATCATAACATAAATATGAAAAAAAATAACTTTTTATTTTAATTTAATAAGTTTTTTTCAAAAAAATGGGGTTGCTTTAAATTGCTATAACTCAAAATATTAATGGTCAATTTTCAATTTTTTTTCAAAAAAGTATGCACAAATATCTAAGCTTTAATTTTTATTCGGCGATTTTAAAAATATTGATTCAATAAAAAATAAAAAATATTTGAAGAAAAATTTCGAAAAATTCGAAGATACTTTTTTTTAAAAAAAATCATCATTTTTGCAGTAAACGTTTTTTTCAAATTCGCCGAATAAAAATTAAAGTAAACTGCTTGAAAAAGATATGCTCCAAGTTTCATTACTTTATCTCTATCGGTTCCTGACTTATAAGAGTTTGAATGCAAGAAATCGGGAAAAATTGCATCATGGAGAAAAACGCGTTAAAAGTTTTAAAGTTAAGTACACATTAGTTAGATGCATGCAACAAAAATAACTATATCTTTCGTTCTATTTAAGGTAGAAACAAGATTCAAACGTCTTCTTAAGCAAAAAGAAACGGAGCAATTTTTCAAATTATAAAAAAAAATTGCAAAATTTGACGATTTTTGTGTCCCGGACCCCCTTAAATTAAAAAAAATGTTTGAAAAGTACTGTGAACCCTTAAGTCGAGATAGATTCCGAGGCCATTCACCAGAAAATTTTCAAATTGAAGTCTTAAAAGCCTTTTTTGGTAAAGACTAAGGCACCGGCAGTTACTCGAAAGTTAAGTTCCAAAAACGAAATTTTTGCTGACCTTCAGTGATGTTAGGAAAAGGAGTTTTCAGAAGGTTCACCCCGGAAAATTTTCGAAATTGAAGCACTAAAAACGAGATTTAAAACGTTCTTTATTGATGATGTCGAGAGAGAGGAGGGGACGGAGCAATTTCCCAAAAATTTTTTGATACTGTTAATTTGAAAACACAGTTTTAGACCATCTTTGTGAATGTTAAAAAAAAAGGGAGAGGTTCGAGTACTTTCCTCCAGCGAATTTTCGAAACTGGAATTCCATGTTATGGCGGGAGTGGATTCGGCTGTTCTCTTATGAAGTTATTCAAAATTGAAGCCCAAAAATTTAAATTTTACACGATCTTTGATAATAGTAGGGAGTGTGTGTGTGGGGGGGGGAGATTCTGGGGATCACGGAATTCTTCCGAAATTGGTTTTTATCAACTTATTTTCTTTTTAAACTGAGGGGCCCGAAACCGTGAGTTTGTACAGCGTACAGAATACTTTATGTTTCGTCAAAAAATGTTGAAACTCACATTTCGGCGGCCTTTGGCCTTTGATTTGACAATCTTAATAATCTAGAGTCTTTCATGCTCCTCGGTGGTATTTTAAGATTGCATTTTTTAAAATAATTTTACGGAAAAAAAATATTTTTTCACTTTTATTCCAATTGTTATAAACAGGGTCGCCCGAGCAGGGCCCCTATTCTCCAACTAAGCTGACATGATCTCACGTCGGCTGTTGTTGTAAGTTGCATTTTATAGCTATTGTGAATTGTCATTTTTAAATAAAAGCGTCAAAGAGACCAAAAGTATTTTAACTTTTTACGACCGCTAAGGTTTCCCTGTTTTTTTTTTTTTTTTTTTTTTTAATATTTTATTCATTTGTTTTTTATTATACCACTAATAACATATTGGCAGCCCAAAGGCCCGACTAACTAAAAGTGAGGCCCTAGGCCCAAATTAATTTGGAGCCCCCCTGTGTATTTGATTTACATTTTTAAAGCACGGCACTTTTGGAGGCCTCTTTGTCTAATCACACAACTATGTATAAATCACTTATGTACATTTATGAATCCCCTTTGGGCCCCCTCATAATCGTGGCCAAAAAAATTCGTTACTGGCAGAATGATTAAAAATTCCCCTTTAAAGAAGTTTTTTTCCAATTAATGAGTCTTTTTTTTTAAGTACATGTATTTTTCATATCGTTGAAATGCTATGCACAATTCTTTGAAACATTTGGGGCCCCTTAGGAACATGGGTCCCCAGCCCTAGACCTAGTCAGCATGCGTGGCAATCAGGCCCGGGGCAGCCCCATTTCAGAAACTGCCCCTCCCCCCTCTTTCTGAGGGCCCTGCCTCCCTCCACCCGCAAGCTTTAGACCATGCGTAAAGAGGAGCTGAGGCTGCGCTTTGCGAATTTACGTTATGCTAAACACATGCGCGCAAAATTTACATTTTGCTGTTAGTAGACAGGCCCGAAAGACTTGGCTGTTAGTTGATTGGCCCGAAGCATGACCGGCCCACCGGGCAAATGCCCGGTTGCCCGCCGGCTGTATCCGCCACTGCCAATGATCAATGATCTATTCCTTTTCACCTACATGTGTATTTGTGTATACGACTTCGACTTCATTGCAGGGACGTACAAAGAAATTTTGAGGCCCGTCACAAATGACTTTTACGAGCTCCCCCTCCTTATTGTTTACCCGAAGTCCCTACATATATTTCACCCCTCATTCTAAAACATTTGGGCCTTCTTTCGGCTCGGTCCAGGGCTAACAGGTGCTCCTTCTTCCCCCCTCCTGTGCACGCCCCTGTTTGATTGTATTTTAAAAGACGAGAACATTCATCGACCATCGACACAATCATTGAATTGTTTGAATTCAATTGGCAATACTGAAATCTGTGTTACCTACAATGTCCCAACAGTAGTTACATTCTACAATTTTTAATGTCCCGACATCAGTTACATTCTGTGGCTATCATTTAACATTAAAAGAAGCAGATAACGGTATCGCGTTATGACAGTTATTAATTATATAGACTAAACCATGTCACGGCATACTTCTTTTTTATTCACGTGCATTTTAAAAGGAAAAAACATGTATGCACTTGAACTGAATAACACACTGAAAAACAAAGCTCTTTCCTTTTTGATGTATGAAAGAACAATTTGTCATGCTGAATTACAACAGAAAACCATTTCTGTGAACGAAAACATCTTATTTTCATTCGTTAACCGACCCTTTTAACCGTGGAGATGTTATTTTGTTCTCGCACTGTCCATTTCTCCCAATGAGAGGATCTTATTAGTAGACAATTGCTCGAAAGATTGCTGAAAAACCTTTTTTCATTGACATTTTTTGCAGTTCCCCGACCGGACTATAGGAAGATCGGGCGCCGGGAACATAGGATGTCGAGCACTTTGGGCGCCGAGCATTTTGGGTGCCCAACATATTGGGCCAAATGTCTCGACACCCAATATGCCTAAGGCGCTGAATGTTCCCGGCGCCCAAAGTGCTCGGTGCCCAATGTTCCCGGCTCCCAAAATGCTAGGCGCCCAATATGTTCCCGGCGCCCAAAATGCTCGGCGCCCAAAGTTCCTGCGCCGAATCTGAATGGCAGACCTGCCCAGCTCCCGCCAAAGAAAAAGAAATAACTATATGAAGAGTGTATAACTCCAGAAAAAACACTTGTTTACACATTTCGATTCGATTCCGAGTCACTATTTATATCGAGGACTGCATCCTAAGTGCCTTGCCTCCATTATTTTTTTATACTGATAGGTAGCAGCACCTTCACCGGATCGAACAGTTAATGAGAATTTAGAACTAGACCAGAGGAGCTAATAGCTACCTGGTGCTAGCACCCCCAGAGGTATCGTTTAACTTGGAGGACATTGAAACCACGAGCATATTTAACGTCGCCCAGTCCACTTTAATGACGACGGTGGATCTTCGATCCATCGAGGTTCGAACTCAGGACCCTCCGGCCCCGAATCCGACACTCTACCGATCGGGCTACCACGGCTCTTGTTTACACATAAGTATTGCCGAATTTTAACCCGATTCACGTGTAAAAACCACTGATCTGGTAAAAACTATCGATACTCGTCAAATGATGTATACAGGTGGCTTATACGTAACTTGAAATCAATAAAAAATATATTAAAATCATTTAATTGGCAAAAAACCCTGAAATAAATATCACTCTAACGGTGTTCCTACGAAAAATCTAATGCTGTTTTTCTTCAGCAACGGAATGTTCGGAAACTTCCCCGTGTTTCTGGTTTAGAGTCCCTACGTTCATAGGTGTCGGAACCGGGGGAGCTGGGGGAGTTTGAGCTCCCCCTGGAATATTTCAAACCGGCTCAGCTCCCCCGAAAAAATTCTCGCACTGCAGCTTTCTGTCGTACATTGTTTACCTCAAACGCGATTTCAAAATGTGATCTTTCTTTTTCTAAGAATTTCCGCCCAATAAGCAACAAAAGCAGGGGACAGTCGAAGTGGTCAGCGCACTTGAGTCCACCTTTACCCTTTTTCTCAATGTTTACACACCTCTTGATTCCCGGAAGAAAAATAAAAGAATTTTAAACAAGGTATCCGGCTGCTGAAAAGTGGGTTTTGCCCCGCGGCCTGCAAAAATCAGTACCAGTACCGATGGGGGTTTGCTCCCCACTTTGAGCTCGTGTTTCGGGAGCGCATCGCAATTTAGTTCATATTCTTATTAGTTTTGTCTCGCATGCCGTTTGTTTTGTCGCGTGATCACAAAAAGGATGGAGAATCAGTTTGTCATATAAATATGAAAAATATGGAAGGTGCTACAGACATAACTATAAAACAGGTAACTAAGGTAAGCAACTTGTTCAAATCAAATAATTTCAACTTTCCAGAAACTTATCTCATTTTAAGATATCTGACTCCTTAGGCACAATGTAAAGAATTTCCAGCGGAGTCCTTTAAAACTGGTTGATCAAAATTAACTTGCAAAATTTAACGTAAAAGTTTAACTAAAAGACCAAGTGGTCGTGTTCTTTATTCATCGCAATTACCTACATTAAAAAAAGAAAGAAAATGAACGCGTGTAGGGGGGGGGGAGCCCCATTTACAAACAAATTTATTTATTTATTTATTTTTTAATCCGTCGTTTATTTCTCTCTTTTATCATTTTTCGCTCCATCATAAAAAATTAAGCCCTGAACAAAGAAAATTCTTTAGAGATTTCCCAAAAGTCTAATGATGTAGTTACAAAACAAGAAACAGTCCTAAACTAATTTTCGAGGAATCATGAACGTACATATATTTCTGATTCAAATTCTATGTTTCGATCAAAAGGTACCATCAGATCGCAAAAATGTCATTGTTCGATGATCTATCGAAACCGAAAGTAATCTGTTGCCAGATAGAGAACCCGTAGTGCCCGAAATAGATATAATTCAAACAAATTATTTATTTATTTTTTGAAGGGAAATATTACAAAAAGAAGGAACATAAATTAGTGGCATACTCAGAAATTACTTTTGGGGGCGCAAATTATTGCTGTGATAAAAAGCGCAATTTTTAGAACTATCCCACGGTAAAAAATTTAAAAAAAAAAAAAAATTGTGCCCATTACTTTGTTTCCTTTTAAACCGAAAGGGATAGATTTTTTTAATGAAGGTATAAAACTGCAAACATAAATATCATTCAAAGAATACTAAAGGTATTTACACTACAGGAAAAAAAATCACATAAATCAAAATCGGTGAAATCCTCACTATTATGATATTCTTAAAATCTTTCAATGATTATAAAAACAGGTACTATGTAAAAATTAGTTTTAAAAAGTGCGAGTTTATTGCAATGAAAAATTTTGAACATAATACTTTACGAAGTTAGAGTTATTCATGTTTTTTTCTTTCCTAATGTTACGATTTTTTTGTCACTTACAGATATATTTTCATGCCAAAATTGTAACTTTTCATTTATTATTTTTCATTTATTAAAAAACACCTACAATATTTTATATAGTTTCTCCCAAAGACTTTTACTAAAATTTATCTGAACAATAAAATATATAACGAACACTTTATTTTAATACATTTCCAACGTTCTGTTTCCCCACCCTCCTGTTTCATCTTTTTCCCTTTTTCTAGTCCTCAGAAAATAAGAGAGTCTTCTAATGCTACGCTGCCGAAGTCCTCCCTTTCCTTCAAAATTATTACTGAGCGCCTCAAATTTTGTTTTCGGGGCTCGGTTCCCTGAAAATTTCCGAAAGAGAGTCCCTGAATACCTTGTTCTCCAACAACATGGGAATTTAAATAATATTCCTTTTTTGGGAATTCAATTTCAAAAAATTCTCGGTCCCTAACCAGGGCTTGATTACCTCACAGGCAATTAGGCCTGGGCCTGGAGCCCCATCTTCCTAAGGGGTCCCAAATTATTGAAAGAATTATGCATAGCAAATTCAACTATAGGAAAAAAAATCCATGTATTTTTAAAAGTTATAATAAAAAAATAATGACTTTTTATTTAGAAAAGAACTTCCTTAAAGGAGAATTTTTATTAATTCTGCCAGTAGCGAATTTACCATGTCACAATTTCGAGTGGCCCGAAGGGGATTCGTGAATGCATATGATAAATAATTTACATAGTTATGGGGGCCCTCGAAAATGCATTCCGACAGGGATAATATAGTCTTCAGGGAGCCCTGAAATTATTGTAGGCCTAGCTCCTCAAGTTTTGTTAGTCGGGACCTGTCCCTAACGCTGACAAATATCATCCGCAGTCGCGTTTTTTAGAGATTACAATTTCGAAAAAAAAAAAAAAGTAGAAGGAACCTTTGAACCTTTTCTGATAACACCAATGAAGAACGCGCATTCTGGGACAATTTTGAAAAATTATCAGAGTAGAGCTCTAGTACAGCCTTTTCCCCTGACATCATAGAAGATTGGGGATTTGGATTCAATTACGATTTTGGAACTTCAAATTTGAAATATTGGGAGGGAGATGTAAATCGATTTGAAAATTCGATCGAGGACAATCCCTCAAGTCATATTAGTTTCACTAACGTCAACAAATATGGTATATAATCCGTTTTAAGGACATTAATTTCGAAAACTTTTCAGGGAAGTTTATTCGAACCTTTTCTCCCCTTAACATTCCAAAAGTCGCTTAAAAACTCGTTTTTAGAACAAGAATTTTGAAATTTTCCCGGGGGAGGGTCCCCCGGAACCCCTCTTTTTCTACGTGCTCATCTTCGAGTACTGACCAACCCCCTTTCAAAACTAGAGTTTTATCACCTCATTCTCTCCATATTCAATGTATTTATTAAATATAATTGAAAATTTTGCTGGGAAAGAGAAAGAGAGAGAGAGAGAGAAGCTCTACGAGAAGGTAATTTCTTATGGGGAAAAATTGAAGTGCCCCCCCCCCCCCAAACTATTTTCTGGTTGCGGCATAATATGTCCCAGCTCCCCCTACTTCCACCAAGTTCCTACGCCTCTGCCTACGTTTTCATCTAGGGACTGTAGTCCTGGTAATCCCTGACGTGACACTGAACGTGTCCGTTCTTTGAAATTACATTACACCACACTCAGATTGCACTCCAGTTTGCTATGAACTTCAATGCGATGAAGTGACGGCAAAGTGACAATTCAACTCAAATTCCTATAAGCGGAAGTTTCTCTCTCACTCGACGTAGAAATAAAAACACACCAAAACACAGTAGTAGTAAACATGGCTGCAGAATTTGGGGATTTGCGTAGGAAATTACAACTAACTCATGATACAACTGTCAATAGTTTTCGCAGCAGTTTAAAGGAAAAGCAACAAGAACGTAGAGAACGTTATGACAGAGAAACGGACTCGTATTTAGATACGTTAAGAAGATTACACGAGGGTATTCAACAAAGGCGCCTGTTTTCAGAGGACGAAAGTAAAGAAATAGAAAATAAAATTGACGAAGTTGTGGCTATGGGTGAAAAAGGCCTTTATAAAAAGCACACAGTAGACAGAGCCCCGCTGAGAAATAAGTACTTCTTCGGCGAAGGATATACCTATGGTTCCCAGTTGCTGCGCAAAGGGCCGGGAATGGAGAAGCTATATCCTAGGGGCGAAGTTGATGAAATTCCCAGCTGGGTTCATGATTTGGTAAGCCCAATCATTATTAAATTTCATATCAACCTTTAAAACAAAAATTATAATTTCTTCGATAAATTACTGTGCACATATTTTATTAATTTACGATATTTTAGTTCCCATGTAACACTTTTGACTGTTGAAAGACTATGAGGGGCCTGTGACCCTCTCATAGTTTGATCTTCAATAAATCAGTTAACAAATAGCAGCATGTAAAATAACTTTCTGATTAGATTTTCCATATGCCCTTATTTGAGTGCTTTTTTAATCATTGTCATTCTCTTCATAGCAGTGTAAATATTAAAACTTACACATCTAGAAAATTGGATGGAGCATTAGTGGCCCTGCAGATAGTATGCAGTTAGAACAGATACTACAAAATCTACAGAAAAAACAGAACCTTCTAACCTCATTCCCTAACTCCAGGGTTCCCCGTCAGGCTTGCCAAATTTAAAAGCTGCAAATATAGGACAGGTTACCAAGCTTTGACTTGGAGCCTTGTAGCTCTGGGTCCTTATTGACAAAAGTATTTGAAGTGCAAAATAATCTTTTTTATTTCTTGATTAAAATTCCTAGCTACATAATCACTTTGAGCATACAGGTACAAAGAGTTTAGAGGTAATTAACAAACAAAACTTATTTTGTACCATTATTTAAAAAGGAAAAGAATATGTTTTGAATTCAATGATTGATAATCATAAGCAATCGTTTAAGTTTTTTTCATGTCTTACAAAAAGCAAGTTTAAGCGAACTATTGAGCCACTGATCACACTTAAAAAAAAAAAATGTCCTCACACATATGTAGCAGCAGTCCATTTTTGTTTGAAGTCAGACTTTGAATGAGTTAAAAAGCGTTTTAACTGATCAAGCTTACTTTCTGGACATATGGTCATTTCTGAGTGTAGATGTTTTCTAAAAATATAATTTTTTTAATTCACTTGGTTGAATATTTTTGTATTTTCTCATTTAAATGAGGTTTCAGCCTTAAAAAAACTTTCTAGAAGATCCGAAAAGAATTGTGGATAGTGAAGCACCGTTTATAAGTTTTTGTAGGAACTATTATGAAAAAAGCGTATAAATGAAAAAAATGTATCTCTGCATAGTATAAAATGAAGTCTCCAAAAAGCATCTGTGTTTGAACTCGCAAAACTTGAGAACTACCCGAACGATTTTGCTGAGATTTTTAGAGTTTGTTCCTTTAAGTCCTGACAAGGTTTGCAGACCAGTTCGAAAACAATAGGATAAATAGTTCTTTCTTTATTCCAATTTAGGCCCAATTTTCCCATAAATTCCCGAATATGGGGGTGAAAAATTACTTGCAAATAGTAATATTAAATATCGTTGGAAGGGGAAGAATTTTCCGCTTTCTGCGCAATTTGTTCCAATGCTCTAGCTTAATTGCAGCGGGAGTTTTTTACGTTTTTATCTCGAATTTTTTTAGGCTTAGCTGAAATTTAGGCACTACTTTCTTCATTAAATCCATCAATAAAAAGTGAAGGAATTGTCTCACAGTTTTCTTTTTGACAGCATTGGAAAGAGCTGCTTTTTTTACTCCAGATCTAACCTGACCTAAGGTCGAAAGTTTAACCCTCTATCTCCATAAGAAAAAGTTACAAAGCAAATTAAATGAAGTTCAAAAATCTGTTCTCTATTTAAGTTTTTAACCATTTTATTTTGTGTTTACTTAATAACGCTTTTTGAATCCATTGTTTATTTCCATCCGTCTCATTTTCAATTCTTAAACTTATTTTATTTTGTGTTTCCATGGTTATGCCTTTTAAATCCATCTTTCTCATTTTATTTTAATTTCTTAAAAGTATTTTAGTATCTTTCGTCATTGTTTGGCGAGAAAATTTTGCATGATGTTTTTTTTTCTTTCATTTAATCCTGGTTATTGAAGATACTTCACTTGACCCAATGGTTTTTATTTCAAGGTAGACCGGGCAAAGCCGGACAATGCAGCTAGTAATAGGTATACATCAGCTACACCACTGCCTATGAACAATAAGAAACTTGATCCTTTTTGTCCTTTCTTTTAAAATTGATTTTTTATATAGCTAACGATAAATTAAATTGTGCTAAAAATAAGCATTCTCCAAGTGACATATGCACCTTCACAGAAAACAGGGGTAAGAGTTGTCCTAAAAATCCTAAAATTTCAAATTTTGTCCTAAAATTTCAAGTTTATCCTAAAATTCCTAAAATTTTAATTATTTATCCCCTACTTATACAGAAAAATAAAATTCAACCTAAAAATGAAACTTTTCATGATGATATGCCTCAATTTTAGGATAAAATAAACTTGGTAGACCTATGCCGCTGCTGCTTTTTTTCTGGAGAAGGGGAGGAGGGGGGATGCAGTTAACTAAACCAATGCTCAGTATAAACCTGTTTGTTCTAATCTATCCTTTGTAACTCTTACAATCATTCCTTTTCTGCAAAATATATATATAAATGAAATAATAAAGAAAATAAAAACAGCTGATGAGAGCAAGTTTTTCAGAAAAAGAGTTAGGGGAAAGGAATATGATTGATTTTTTGATTTTTTTTTTCCTTTGAAAATATGCGAACCAGGGGAGGGGGGGGGGAGTAATCCATTCTTCTCTCAAATTGCAGTTCTATGGCAGACAGAGAGGTTAGGGAGGGTGAAAGGTATCATAGCTAATTGAGGGGGGGGAGAGGCCTTTTGATTTTTCAAAATTAATTTAAATTCTGAAAATTTGAATTCAAATAATGTTTTTCGCAATCATGAGTTGCGACATGACCCTACTCATAGGTTGCTACCCCATTCGCTTGTTTCTAGAAACGGTTCCTGTCCCTGCTCTTGGGCGGTTATGTGTGTATAGTTGTGTATGTGTATTCTTGTGTGTGCGTAGACTTGTGTGTATGCACGCTGGCATGTGTGTATGGGAGTAAAGGCACATTTGTGTGTAGGACATGGATGCCACCGACCAGGAGCAGCGGCTACCGTGAGGAGTCGCGCCTGCAGAGGACGGTGGGGTTGAAAAAGACTGGATGTCAAGGTTGGTCAAATGAAAACAATTAGCAATCTTGATTGCTCAAAAAAACAATATGATGAGTTAGAATCCAGATGTAAACACTTGGTTCAAAAAATTTATTAAGAGCAAAATTTAAGTGATTAGCCCCCTAGTGTTAATATTTATTTTTATAGTACTTATCTTGTGTGTGGTTTGAGAATTAGTTTGTTCTTACAGTGCAAAGAGTCAGTTTGCTATGTGTTTCTGCTGTTCTGTGAAGCTGGATTATTTCTTGCGTATATAATTTTAAAATTTAGTCACAAACTTTTTGCTTTTAAAATGCAAATAGTAATTTGTTTGATTAAAATGCTACGGAAAACGAAATTTGCTTCCTTGTGATTGGGAAAAGCACACAGAAATGGATGCAAGATCAGCACATAGTGCCGTGCAGAAAAGGATGAAGTTAAAGCATTTTGTTCTGTTTGTACATTATCTTTCCAATATTGATAATCAAGGATTTTCACAGGTATTGTCTGATGCTGATGCAGTGAGACATAAGAGGTTAACAAGTTGCTTGAAAAATCAAGCTGTATTTTTAATTGCTTGTTCGTCTTCTTTTGAAAACAAATTTATTGTGATGAAGCACTCCAAAGCTGTTGTTCCAGATTCAGTCCAAGATACAATTTAGAAAGTGAAAGTTTTCTTAGTTTTTGTTGCCATAAAAAAATTATTCATTTACATCTTTAAATGATTTATCTGTCTTACTGGAATATTTTTGATGATTCCGAGTTTGCAAAAAGTATCAAATAATCGGATAAAAAGTTAAGTACATAGTAATTTTTTGACTTGCACCTTACTTTAAATCACTCCTGATTAAGGATTTTTTTTAAATCATTCTTTGTAATTCACTTTGATGAAACAACAACAAGGCAAGTAAAGAAGCAATTGGACATACATTTGTCCTAGTGGTATGTAGTATATACTTCTACTTCATTATATCGTTGCCTCAGAGCAACAGTAGGATATCTTACTGCTATTTCTGGGATTGGATGTCTTACTGTTGTTCTGAGGCGACAAATATGATACTGTGTTGAAGATAAAAGATTGAATGCATTTTATTGTAGTTTTGTAGTAGCTTTATATCATCCGCTATGAAAATCAAGATTATGAATTATATTTTAAATACTTGGTTTTTGTTGTCCTAAAAATATCTTAAAATTTTATCAAAATTGCATCCTAAATTTTTTGAAATTGCCACTCCAACCCCTGAGAAAAGTACCATATAATTAGTAATAATTTCAGGTAGTTAATACAGTAGTTAAAATAATTTCTGCATGATTAGCAAATCTTTGTTTTCTGCCATCATTCAAAGTATAATGTAAGTTTATCTGGATTAGGCTGTTTATCACATAAATAGATATTATATGATGTACAATGTTAAGTTTACTTGCATGCTGTTTTATTTCAATCTTACTTTTTTTCTAGGTCATAAAGCCGTTAGTCAAAGCAAAGATTGTTACAGAAGGCTTTATCAATAGTGTAGCAATCAACGACTATCAGCCAGGGGGATGTATCGTTTCTCACATCGATCCGGCTCATATATTCGATCGACCCATTATCTCTGTATCGTTCATGAGTGACAGTGCACTTAGCTTTGGTTGCAAGTTTAGTTTCAAACCGATTCGTGTTACAGATCCTATTTTATGCTTACCTGTTTACAGGGGATGTGTCACTTCTCTCAGGTAAAAACTTTTCTTTATTAAACAAACATTTTAAAGCATTATTGCAGGATTTGTTGATTTAAATCAGCTTGATTTAAATCAATTGATTTTTTTTAATCATTGATTTAAAGCAATTGATTTGAATCAAGTATTTTTTAAAAATCAAAATCCTTAATTAAAATCAGTTCATTTTATTTTTATAAATTTTACATTTTTAGAATGTGTTGTTTTAAATTTAACTTTACTCCATTATACAATCTTAACTTCAACAGGCAAAACTACATAGATCCCTCTTGATGTGTGTGAAACAGATTTTCCTTCTTGCAATATTGCTTTTACTCCCAGAGCCAAATACAGGCTGATTTTGCTACCGTTTTTTGGTACCTTCACAAAAATCTTGTTTTGAAATAGGTACTTTCACAAAAATCAAGTAATAAAATCAGGTAGCTTCACAAAAATATCGAAAATTTCACAAAAATTCGCATTTTAAAGTATAAAATTTGTTTCTCTGTTTAAAACAAAATTTACTTATAAAATAAAATTCTAAGCAGGTTTATATGAACAATCACTTAAATCGCAACCTTTTTGTGGTATTTTAACTAATTTTTAGCTGTTTCTTGCCAAAGTGTATTTCTGCAATATTATCGCAATCTTTTAACATGTTTTGGGGAACGTTTTTCTCATAATTTCCAATATTGTACACAGTACTTAGCCATTAAGCTGAAATTACGATGGTGTTTTTAGTACTTCTTAGGTTTTTAGCTCCCTCTCTCCCCAAAAAACAAAACCTGTTAAAAATTATACTAGATGACATTTACACTTTTCAAACTAAAATTTCACTTGTTCTACTTCTCTTTTACAAAAATTAGGATGCCTCTAAAAGTTTGCAAAAACAATGCTGATAAAAAAAAACTTTCACAAAAATAGAATGATGCAATACTTTCACAAAAATTGGTAGCGAGAAAAATATCCTGGATTGGCCCCTGACTCCAAAATTACAGTTCAATTCAGTATTGAACCAAATAAAAATTTTAAGTTTTTCTCATACACCATCACTGATATAATCAAAAAAAAGTAATAGCTCTACATATTCTTTTACACTAAAACGTACATGGTGATGGAAACCATATTTTTAAGCAAAGCATAAAAGAAAATAACTTCTTATGGAAGTCTAACTTCTTAATGTATTTATAAGTCTTAAAAATGTATTAAATAGTTTGAGAACTTATCCTAGTTTGCAAAATAAGCTGAATAGATAAATCTACTGTATGATGTAAAGTAATAAATAATTAAAAATTTAATTTAAAAAAATCTGATTTACATTTTTAAAAAAATCAGACTTTTTTTTATTTTTTTTTTACCCTTGGCGACTTTTTCCTGATGGGGCCAAGAAAACGATGTATGAAGACAAATGTCATACATCGTTCTTAGTGATGTTTTTTTAGCGCCAACAGGAAAAATTTGGATAAAAAAACATGATCAAAACACTTCAGGAGACAATAATATAAAAAATCGTAAAACTAAAGCAAAAAAACATCGCAACTATTTGCTTCAAAAATACCAGAAACTAGAAAGTTTTTGTACATAAAGAAAAATTACTGGAAGGTATTTAAAATGTTTAAATCACCAAATTTACTAACACAGATCACCAAAGAAATATGTACCAATAGAAATAAAAGCTATTTTCCAACATGCATTTCATAGAACAGAAACGATTCTCATACTCTACTAAAAAAGAGCAAAGCGATTCAATATGCGATGTTTAAAGCAGAAAACATCCCCAAAATAAAACTATTTCAGCCCAAAAAAAATGCTTAGTTATTCAAATTTCGATGTGTAAAAAGGTCTCGACAGAACACCCCAAATATAAGCAATACAAAATATCATACATTTATTTGCAGGGCTCATAGTTCTATATCTCCTATATTTCCTATATTTTCACAATTTGTCAGATATTCTCCTATATTTCCTATATTTTCTCACTAACTCCTATATTTTTTTCGTTCAATGTTAAATGTTGCCCAAAAATGCAAAATTCTTTGATCCATTCTTTCTCCCCTTCACTGTGCACTCTTAGATCTTTAATTTTAGCATATGTATTAAACTTCTGTTTGATTATTTTTATGAAATATATAAAACAATGTTTTACTTGCAACTTTCAACTTGTTTTCAATTATTTTTTTTTATTTTAATGAGTTTACTTTATAATTTTAATAGTTTAACATGTTAACTTTAAGTGTACTGCTGTAAAGACATTGAAAGCTTTTAATTTTCTTACATGTAGTTCAAATAACCGGTTGTAGCTCAAACGATTATTTTTGAAAATGCCTCGTACAGATTTTGGTACCAATTCAACTTTG
This sequence comes from Uloborus diversus, assembly GCF_026930045.1. Taxonomy (NCBI): domain Eukaryota; kingdom Metazoa; phylum Arthropoda; class Arachnida; order Araneae; family Uloboridae; genus Uloborus; species Uloborus diversus. Next base: position 163,766,831 of record NC_072731.1, on the reverse strand, counting down.
AGTACTACTTCAAATGTTTCAAAACTGGTAGCTCGCTGAAAAATGTAACTATCTCGATGAAAAAAGTGTCATTTTATAGGATTTTTTCTGCTTTTTTCAAATGTGTGCTTATTTTGAGTGTAGATTTTCCAATAATTTTGGAAATTGGTCTTCATCTCAGAAAAGTTTTTTTGATTCATTTTTTTCTATCTACTCAGTTATGGTTACAAATAAGAGAGAATAATGGATGGTTCTATGCTCCACTTGGGCTCTTCTAACACCCCCTTTCGTTTGGCAGATTAGGTCAAATTCACCCTTTATGCATGTGTGTGCAATACACACATTAACTGTAAGTTATGGTAATGTTGTTACAGTGAGCGCCAGGTAATTGAATCAGCATGTTTTAATGAATCAATTCCTCAAAAACTAAACAAAATCCAGTTTCAACATTAAAAAATAGCAGAATATATGAATCAAACTTGCTGCTTAAATGAATCAAGCTTATGAGACTGATCAATTCCCACAAACGTGATCCATTAGTGCAGTCTTTATTTTCTTTGCTTTTGTTTAGTAAAATCAATTTTTTTTCTGTAAATAATGAAACGAAGGGGAGGCAGAGTGTTACACACTTTTTGTAAGAATTTTCTCATGATAAGTCCAACAAAATCAGTGAGACAAGAGAGACATGGTGTTGACGGCACTTTTCATTTTTACTGTTAGCATTGAGGCAATGAAATACCAATTATGGGTAGATTTATGACATCAAAAGAAATATCCAAATTAATTATTACCTAGTTTTACAAACATACTAGATGCTATACTTTTTCGAAATTCCTATATATTTTCTACCAAACTCCTATATATTTTTCCTTTTAAACTCCTATATATTTTGCTATCATACTCTTATATATTTTGCTATCAAACTCCTATATATTTTGCTATCAAACTCCTATATTTTTCCTTTTAAACTCCTATGTATTTTTTTCCAATTGCTATGAGCCCTGATTTGCTATCCAAAAATGCTTTCAAAATACCTACTAAAAATATCTACTATAATTTATATAAAATAACACCTTCATATTTTTATAAAATCCTAGAATCAACTTATTTTCAGAAATTCAGTACCTAAAGGAGGCACGTTTACAGAATGTGCCTGAATAGTTTTTGGCATCGATAAGAATTAACTTTTCGTAAAAAATAACTGGTCTTTTTTTGTAAAATAACATTACATGCTGTAAATATCAAGTTCAAAACTACAAGAAACCCTCAAGATTTTGTAAAAACATAAAGAGTTTTGGAAGTAAGAGGTTTTTTCTTTTTTTTTAATTTTGAAATAAAAACTTACGTTTTTATTGTATAAATCCTCACACTCATTCTGAAACACAACATATGAAACAATGCTCCATACCGAGTCGCACTCCATGTTGGATTTTACTCTTAATTAACAGTCAAGTTTAAAGAAACTGGCATTTTCTAATATTCATTCATCAAAACACAACTACTGAATCCTAACCAACACAAAATAAGCATTCCTATAAGGTACATTGCACAAAAAACAAGAATTGTCTAACGAGGACCGCTTACAAGTGAACAAGTTTTAACAGATCTAAGATTGCCTTCAAGTTGCCAAACACAGGTTAGTTTAGCTAGGGATGCCATACTTAAAAAATTATTGCCTTCTTGGCGAGAAAAATATTTCAATTACGTGTAAACAATCGGATATCGCCAAATGGGGGGGGGGGCGGTATATGACATCTGTACCAAAAAAATTCACGAACCTTGCATAATTGTAATCTTTATTTTCGCAACAATTTGTACACTCATTTGCAAAATTTCTTGGCAATGGCGTCTTGACGAGCAGAAGAAAAAGAGTTAACAGATAAAACATCGCATATTCTAGCTACATACTGGCGAATTAGAGAAGATCGTCAACTGTCTGTGAGCTGTTATTGGTTGGCGCATTTGATTCAAACATATGTGATACGCCGCACTGCACCGCTCTTAAAAATGGAATTTTTAACGATTTACAGAAATGACAACAAAAACATGTTACATAAGTAAATTTAACCAACTAATCCGATTTCTAAAGCAAAGTGCCAAACCCCATTGATCAAAACTTGGCTCTTGTGAAAGTGTCCCAAATTAGCTAAATATTTAACTAATTAATGGAACTGACATAAATTTAAGATTTATTCAGGGTGGGACGGATCAGGAAGATCAGGGAAAAGTCAGGGAAATATCAGGGAATTTTGAAAAAATAACAAAAAATCAGGGAAAATTGATTTTTTGAAGAAAAATTTTTTTTTTGCTTTACAAAATTAAGTACTCTTAATTCCCTACGCATTTTCCGCCAATTATCTGTTCAAAAAAAAAGTAAAATTAATGAGGTGCGATTATACACTGCCGCATATTTGTGCATCTTTTTTCCTCAACGTCAAAGTATTGAATCTTACTTATTAACCACAGGATGAACTTCCTAAGATTGCTTTTGTGTCTGTTAGGTTGTTTATTTTACCTAGCTTGAAATTTCCTTTTACGCTTTCAATGCTACGTAAAATAAACAACCATACAGGCAAAGAGGAAGCCTTCAATTATGCCTTAGCTCCTTTGCCTTTATTCCATTGTCTCGAAGTAATTAGCGTACTATAATCACGATTTCAAGAAGAAATCTTTGGTTTTTGAATTAATACTATAAAAGCTTAAAAGTTATTACTTCTTCGCATTTTAATTTAATTGCTAAAATTGAACTTTCAATTAAAAAAACTTTGTTTTTTGCCGTTATACTATTTGTTGTCACCGCAGATTATAAAGGTTTTCTTTTCTTCAGACTTTAGTGATTCTTTAATTTTATAACCAAGTTGTATTCTTCTTTTATATATTTTGAAATTAACTAATTGCTTTTTTTTTCCTTTTTTTTTCCTTGCATTTCAAAGTTGTTTGTTACAAAAGCAATCTAAGATTTTTTCTCGTTACATACTGAAATCATTTGAAATAGAGTTAACTTGTGTACTTAAGAAAATATCTTAATTTTTTTATTGTTAAAATGCTGTATTCATTCATTAAAACCTATGTTCTTGATTAGAGAAAAGCTCCCTATGAATGGATGTCAAATGGTTTCATCTGTTTTGCATAAATATGTCAATTAGTTATATAAGAATAACTACATTACTTCTGTTCTTTCACTATTACTTGTTATTCTTGCAACAATTATTATACTGCAGTGGCGGATCCAGAGGCCTGTTTTGGGGGGGGCGATTTTATCCATGGGCGATTGGTCCATAAAAAATTTGGGGGGGGGGTCAGAGAAGTCACGGGAGGGGGGATGTGGGCAGCGCCCTTATTTATTTATTTATTATTTTATTTTAAATTTTATAAAATTGGGCTATGGTATTTTTGTTGTTGGTTAAATGATCGTCTCAAAAAAAAAAAAAAAAAACTAGGGACACGACCTGAAATCTCGAGACAAATATCAACAGTAAACTTCCTTCTTTCGATTCAAAGCTCCAATTTAATCTTTATCAAAAAACGTGACAAACATTTAAAGTACCCTTATTAAGTCAATTCTTCTTTAAACACGTGAATCGATCAGCACCAGCATTTTCCAGTCGATCTATAACTTTGAAGTTAGAAAAACGGGAGGGGCAGTGCCCCTTTGTTTTTGAAAAGGTGGGGCAGTTGCCCCCACGAGCCGCCTATGATTCCCTCCCATCCGTTCTCACATGCGCTCAAAAGTAATCGGACGCACAAAAGCTATTTCGTTGCGAAGATCATTCATGAGCTTTTAAATTGAATCTTACAAATAAAGGAAATACATTCCCTTATATCGCCATTTTATTATATATTTTCTCTCATCCTATTATGGAATGAAAAAAAATACCATTCTAATGTAACGTGGGATTTTCAGAGATCGATATGACATGGATTTATGAGGCATTTCTATGAATCTCCTCCGGTAATACATTTTTGAATAAAAATAATGTCTAATGATTGCAGAAAAAATGAAAACAAGCAACTATCGAAGTTACACTATAACTACAAATAGCGGCAGTAAAGAACGCGAAACAAAAGTTTAAATAAAGATATATCGAAACAAATCTTGTAACAAAAATTGCTTTTATGATAGAACCAGAAGCAAATAAAGCGGTTAATTTTCGTTATACAAAACATAATTTTCCACTAATTTAACCAGTATTAAAATAAATTTAGGATCAAAATAAAACGTTTTAAGTGTAGTTTACTTTTGTTTGAATAAGATTTTAATAGGGAATGCGAAATACAAGAGACAGAAAAGATCTTTTAACAATTAAAAAAAAATTGTTCTGTTAAAAAACCATATTCTGTTACAGCATTGTTAAATTACACTTAATCAGTGGCGTAGCAAACTTGGATGTCAACCAGGGTGGTAATCTGGGCTATCACCCCTCACCCCTCCCCATCAACCGAAGGCGAAAAAAACCTTATTCAATGTTCGATGAAAGAAACGAAGTTTCATACAATATTCATAAACAAAAACGAAATTGTGTTCCCCCCCCCCCCCCCGAGAGGGATAATCATCCGAAATAAACGTTTCCCTCGTATTGATACCAATGCATTTGAGAGATTATAATAACATATGCGAATTTCTGTTGGTATTTACATTTTTCCGGAACTCTTACATGCGTTTTGGGTGTCTCCGCCCCCCCCCCCCCGCCCCACTCCATATGAGTACCAGCACGCCTCAAATGCCCTTCTAGTGAGACCAATATGTTTGATAGAAAAAAAATATTTTTTTTTTCATGTTGGAAATAAAATTCAGAATTGAAACATCGTAATTTCTCATATTCATTTTAGTGTCACACTCTAGGGGGTGTCACCCGGCTTAGCCCCGCCCTGCAAAATAATTTTTAATATAAATTGAAATGTTGGGGAATTTTTTTTAGAATTGAAGCATTTAAATTTTTCAAAAAAAGTTGAAGATCAATTTCAGGTGCCACCTGGGGCAAACCCATCCGCGCCACCGTAGCAATGCTACTGACTTCATCAACTCACATTTATATATAAAATAATTAAATTTATCAAATAGATAAAGGAGAAAAAAACCCCGTATTTTCATATCAATCAACTAAAAAACCGCCAATTAAGGGAATATGTAATACCCCCACCCCCCCTGGAGCAAAAATAATAACGTATGTATGGCACCAGTTATAAATATGCAGGAATGATTACCCCTTCGAACGATATAAACAAACGCTGAGAAGGAAATACGCTTTCAATTTTTAACATTTATCATTTAAATTTTGAGCATAAATGAAAAAAATTTAATGTATAAATTTTGAATTTGAAAAAAATTAGATTATTCTTCAGAAAGTGTTCAAACAAAAACGATTTATTTTGGTATGCAACCCAATAGTAAAAAAAAAAAACCCACGAAGTCTGTTGGGGGGGGGGGTGGGGGGGGGGGGCGATCGCCCCCAATCGCCCCCCCCCCCCCCCTCTGTGGATCCGCCACTGTTATACTGTTTGAAAACTTAGAACTAAAAAGTAATTGAAATTATTTTGAACTATCATAAATACACATGTTTTTAAAAGTAATTTTAATAGTTTCTTAAATTCTTATGCTAAGTGGTTTCTGGAAGAGAAGTTTTTTTTTTTTAATTTTCTATACTCTTTCCATTGTATAAAAATTTAATGTTCTGTTTTGTAGGTCATCCCCCCCCCAATTGTTTTTTTAAAACCATTTTATTAAAAAAAGTAGCATCTTTTAAAAATATATCTTTAGTTCAACAACTTTGCATAACTTAAAAACGTTTAAAATACTGCATTTTATATAAACATACAAATGGATTTCAAGTAAAGCAAAGAAAGAAAACCATTATCATTGGTAACGTAAATCAGGGAAATTTGGTGAACTTAATCAGGGAAAAGTCAGGGAACTTTTTTTCACAGTTCCTGTCGCCACCCTGTTATTGCTTGTTTTTTCCCCCTTTAACTATCCAGTGACTTAAGGCTCTTCTATACCCTCCATCTTGGTTTTCGACGCTTAATGCTTTCTCAATGGGAAAATCTGCTACCTATTCAAAGCATAACTCGAGAAATTACTGGAATATTTTCATGCGGTTTGTTTTAAATGATGGCTATGGCACAGAACTAGAAATGCGCCTCTTTATTTTTTCTGTGGTTATTTTGAAATTTTTTAAATAACATTTTAAAACTTTAAACGACTATTTTCACACGTTTGAAAAATGATATGGAAAAACTGAAAAAGGAGTGCAAGAGATTGAACATTTCTCTTTAAAAACATATTTTAAGTTTATTTCTGCGACAGTTTGTTCTATTGATATTCCTCCACGTAGTAAAGCCTTGTTTTCGAAAAATTGTGAAAAACTGCGAAAAACACGCCTTTCACCAGACCACACCCATTTCCTCCCCACTTTGAGGGACCACTTTCTCTTCTCCCCCCAGGGTCTTCAGGGTCTTGTCTGCTGCTTCTCCGTTCCTCCGCTCTGCCTCAATGACAGGCAATAAATTACTGAATCCCTACGAATGACCATTCATTCTTTGTCGTTTTGTGTGTTGGTCTTGTATCTCTGTGACAACGACGAAATTCGTTCTAAAAAGAACAGTTTTTTTCTTCTTTCGAGTTCTATTCGATAAGTTTTTGAAATTATTTAGGTGATATATTTTTCAATGCTGTTTTAATATAAGTACCCCCGTTTAAATGTAGAAGTTATTTTGTTTGAAAAAGCAGTGAAAATTACCGCATTTTATAATGGGAAAAAAATTCGAAATGCCATTTTTATTTATGTATTCCTTTATTAAATTATTAATTTTTAAAAAATACCGCCAAGTACAGTGATTGCGATTTATATCTCGATGTGAAATTTGCAAAAATATAAACCAATTCACTTAAAATACACTAGCCACATTAGGGAAGTGGCGAGTAAATCATGAAATTTCCCTCTCCTGAGTGTATGTGCAGTAGAACGAGATTAATCTGGCGATTATACATATTCCGCAGAGATTATTCAAAATGGGGTTGTTTCCTTCAGTTAAAAGTACTGTTTTTAGTCATTGAAATTGGTAGAATAAGCAAAAAAAAAATAAAATAAAAATAACATGAAGCGAGAAAAAACTTTCATTTTCCAGGACACTTATTTTTTAATGAATTTTTTAACATGTCCGATTTTGAAAATAAGACATGGTCTTTATGACGTCACAAATGATGTACTTAGGCGCATCTGTGTACTGCGTTTTTCACGTTATTGTAATCAAGAAGCGAATTAAATATTGCGCTCTACGCTTGTTATCAACCATATCGTTGCCATTACTAATGTTCCCGCTAGGTCGTTTTTGAAGGGCGCAGCGCCCTGCCCCTTTCCATATCAGCAGAATGCGCCCTGCCCCTTCTTTTAGGTCGCGAAATGCGCCCCTCCCTTTTCAAAAATAAGAAAGTGCACCCTGTGTTTTTAAAAAGATGCCTCTAGCATCCTTTGGACCTGCCGCGAGATCGGGGCAATTTTATTTGTTTAACGATCGTCCACAAAAACACCCATGTCTTATCATTGTTCCCAGAATTTCACCCTGAAAACGGCCCCATAATCAAAAGGGGAAGCAAATACCTAGGCAAAGAGGGGATGAGATTCTCAGAATTCAAACGGGCTTATCAGTAGAAAACAAAGGCATGTTCTTTCTTCTACTGAGGGTGGGTTTTTGAAAGGTTGTGGGAAGGAGTAGGGTCCTCTGTTAATGGAGAGATCATTGTTTCATTCCTTCCCATTCTTGGTCTTCTGAGAATCAACAGTAAGAGAGGGAATAGGACATTTTCCTAACATTTCAGCCCTTTGTGTCCGTTTTTCGTATGCACGTGGAAATTAGGCTTAGCTAATTTTAGCGCATTGCTATTGATTGTGTAGCAATCTTTTCACATCTGTTTCTGGAAAGTTAACTTTCTGATTGTTTCCTAGGAAGAACATAGTACAAAGCTTAATGAGCTAAAAAGCAAAGGTATTTTTTAAATATCTTAAATTTTTTACCCCTGCCCCCTCCCCCCAAATAGTGTTTGATGTGGAAACATATTGCTTTGACAGGACGTTCATACAATTCTTTCCTTTTTGCTAAGCATTTTTATTATCTTTGTATATGATTCATATAACAGATTATTTAAAGCACTTATTGACATAATAAAAAGCATACTTTTGACATGCTTGTGCTTTTTCCAACTAAAATGATCTTGCACTGCTTCTTTTTCTTTTATAAATATTATAAAATTGATTTTTAAAGAAATCACAAAATTAAAATGCCGATATATTAAATTTTCACAAAATATTATCTGAGATAAAAATCTTGGCTTGGCCCAAGCTGCTTATGCCATTGCATTTAGCAACGCATACATCTGCAAACACATTTGTGTTATGAATTTGAACGACTCCAAGACTAGGAAATAGAACTCTAATAACAGGGGTCTGTCCAGGATTTTTCACAGGGTCCGTTTTTTTGTGAAAAATCAAATAATTTTGTGAAAAAATGAATTAATTTTGTGAAAAATCAAAAAATGTTGCAAAAAAAAAATTTTTTTTGTTAAAACAAAATTTTGGAATTTAGAGATGGCACAAACTGCATCAATTAAACTTAAAGTTGAGTGTTTTCCTCTTCTATTTCGAGAAAATCATTCTGGAGTGTTTTTCTGATATTTGGCGAATGGGGGGGGGCATCGCTCTCTCAAGTATCAATATTTATCTACCATTTTTTTTGTTACAATTACTTTAAATACTGTACAGAAATATATTATACTAGAAATATTTTTGTACAGTATTTAAAATAATTGTAACAAAAAAATAAATTAATAAAATAAAATTCAGAATAGGGAGTTCAGCATTTAACTTTTTGACCCAAGACACTCTTAAAAAGCACAGAATTTCGTTTAAAACTTATAAATTCCGTGATTTTAACAAAAATAAAAAGATGTTTTAATTGTTTACCTCTTAACAAAGCACAAAATCATCAAAAATTCAAAAAATCGGATTCCTATAGCGGATGCAAAGAGATCGCAATTCTCAAAGTGAAGACATCAAAAGTATAAAAACGGCTTATAAAAGAAATATTTTTGATAAAATTATTTTAAAATTGCATTTTAGAGTCCTATGATAAACATTTCATTAATATCTGTGGACACAGTTGACGTAAAAAAATAAATAAATAAAATAAACCATCTATTCAGCATTTTAATTTTTGACTCATAACAGAAAATGGAATTTTGCTTTAAAAACTTGAAATGAGAGTTCTAACAGAAATAAAGAGACTTTTCATTTATTTGCATCCTAATAAAGCGAAGTTAGCTCGAAAAAAGAACAATATGATTCTCATACCGGATGTTAAAAGGTTGCATTTTTCAAAATGTAGACATCTAAAGAAAAAAAAAACGGTAATTAAAAGAGTTTATTTAAAGTTAATCATCCTTTTTAGTATCGAAAAATCAAAACCCATATAATTTTCTCCCAAAATAACAATTAAACATCACACCACACCGCACCGTAAAAACGCAAATATTGACCATCTGGTAAAATGATGAGAATATTTTCTAATCAAGTCATTATAAAGGTTCAATGCCAGATGCTAAGTGGTGATAATTTTAAAGTTGGTAACCCTATCTGAAGCGATCATATTTTCCCCCCACCCTCAAGGCCGTATCCAGAAATTTTTTCGGGAGGGGCCCGGATTAGCACATTGCCTTAACACACACACACATATAGTATATATAGACACACCAAACGCATAAAAATGTTAACATAGAAGACTTTTTGTCTTGATTTTTAATGATTCCACTGTTTGAACTGTTATTTTAATTTCTTATTATTTTTTTATTCACCTTGTAGTGGTAAGGATAACAGGAGAGTGTCCCTTTAAGTCGCATGTAGAACATCCATAATTTCAGGGGGTTCGGAGGTTTTTCCCCCGAGAAATTTAAAAAAAAAAAAAATCTGTATTTTGAGGCTTTATATTAGGTAATTGAGACTACAAAAATGTGAAGAAAAAAAAGAGGCAAACAAATTCTTTTAAAAGTTATACATTCTTATGCAAATCAAGATCAAACAAAATAAAAATTGCTTGCTCGACAAATCATGGAACTTAATGGACAGAGAGGAAAAACGAGAGAGGAGAAAAGAGAAGCACACCGCCCCATCTGCTCATATCGGCTTTTAGTGAAGTTTGTTTTTGATCACTCCCCCCCTACCCCCATTTTTTTTTTCATTAAATGCCCTACAGTATGAAACTTGTACAAAAGAGTTTAAAAGAAATGGTGTAGACATTCAGAAAATAAGAACGGAAGAGTAATATTCTGGCCATTTGGACAATTCATACTTTATTTTCTTGATAAGATACAAAATTGAAGAACTTTTCAAGGAATTTCAAAAACTTAAATAATTTTCAAAGACTCTCTAACAGTTGAAATTATTTGAAGCTCTTTATTTTCATTTTCAAAAGATGATTGCACAGTCTTACAAAATGATTATAACTTTGTAAGACACACCCGTTTTAAGTTAAAAATAAATGCAAGGAAATGTTTCTCGAAACGACTTTTTTTCAATCACAAGTAGTGCAGAAAATGAAAGAGAGTAGAGTAAGTGTTATTTTTTTCTTATACATAAGGTATTAACAGTATGCAGTAGAAGTTAGAAAAAAAACAAGCAATAACAAAAGAACTTCCATGATACTGAATTCGGCATTAAATAAATGCAAGACAAGAAACATATCAGTCACAAAAATGATCTTGAAAATTATGCTACAAAAACGCGAGAATCGTGATTTTTGCATTTTTTACTCAGGATGTATCAAGGAGCTGAATTTGGCACATCTTGGTAACAAGATACTCGCCTAATCGGAAACTAGGGGCCCAGCCTTTGGGGAGTCCCCGGCTCGAAATCAGTACAGTGTGTTTTATAAGAGTTTTAGGGGGAGGAGGGCAGGGTCGTGCACAGAGGGGAGAAGGGACACCTGTTGTCCCGGGCCCGAGCTTAAATGAGGCCCAATATTTTTAAACCTAGGGTTGAAAATATGGGTAAACATTATGGAGGGGGCCCAAAAAAAAAGCAGTTGTGGCAGAACCAAAATTTCTGTGCACGCCTCTGGAGGAGGAAGTGCACAGAAGTCAGTTTGGTAGATTTGAAAAGTCTACCGAACTGACAAAGGGCCTGCCTTGACCCTGGACTGCCCTGAATTGAATTGGGAAAGGGAGCAGGAAGTCCTAATTAAAGGTCTAAATTTCAAGTGTGCCTTGCAGCTAATGAGAACTAGAACTGCTTTTTCTGTATTTCTTCAAAATATTATAAATTTTGAATAGTAGCAAAATTGAGAATTAAAAAAAAATTGTTATTTTCTTTTTTCTGACAATAGGAATTTAAAAAAAGAAAAAAAAAACCTTCTGTTTTACGGTACAAAACATTTTGGGTTTCGGGGGGGGGGCCCTCAGGCCCCCCCTCTGGATACGGCCTTGCCCACCCTTACTATCACTTTGCTGTTCTAAGTTCATTTCGCAGATATATATTATTATTGTTATTAAAATCATGAGGGGAGAAAAGTGCTTACCAATGCCTTTTCAGAAAAGTTTACAGCAACATTGCTGCTAATTAGGTGATAAAAACAAACAACCATTATATTTATCTTGCAAGAACATGGCAAGAGTGCCGATTTTCTTTTCTTTTTTTTTTTTTGTTTTTCAAAATTAGCCGATCTTGTATAAGCTGATCCCTCTAATTTGACTTTTAAAAAAATCCAAAAATTATTTTGCTTTCAGATTTGTTCTTTCAATAAAAAATTTGTGAAAGATCCGATCTTGTTTATCAGAATTTTGTGAAGGGTCCGTTTTGTTTGATCGGGATTTTGTGAAAGGTCCGTTTTGTTTGATCGGGATTTTGTGAAAGGTCCGTTTTGTTTGATTGGGATTTTGTGAAAGGTCCGTTTTGGTTGATCAGATTTTTGTGAAGGGTCGGTCCATTAACGGACCCAAATATCCTCTGACCAGACCCCTGAATAAAGTCTTTTTTGTTTTGCACCTTGCTACAACTGCATTTATGAAGCACTGCACACAGTATTTTAATTTAATTATTCTATTTGAAGTGTAATATATTTAAAGAAAGATAAATTACACTCATAATGATTTTGATGTCTACTATGGCACAATGCACATTACTAGGCAGTTTCTTAGGTAGGAAGGGGTGATCAGTAATTAAATACTGTTCTTCTTAAATTAAAATTCAAAGGGTTTTGAAATGCCTAGATTTTTTTTACTCTTATAGGTAGTTAAAATTATGGCCTAAAAAGTATTGGAAAACATCTAAAGCCCGGTAGTCAAAATTATGGCCTGAAAAGTGTTGAAAAACACCAAAAGCCAAGTTTCAGCATAGGCTAAATGTTCCTATGGAGTGTGGAAAATGTGCTTAGCTTAGTTGGCATTTGTGTGGGAGAGGGGGGAGTGGGGGAGCTAACCCTATTCTGAAGACAAGTGCATTTTCTGGATAAAATCATATTTAATACTAAAGTCAGTGGTGACGGCGATTGTGGGGGAGGGTGCATGGTGCAGACTAGACTGTTTGAATGACTGTTTTAAGTGTTATTTCTCCTCTTTTTTTAGGTGGGGGGGAGGGGCTCAGTGCTTTTTGAGTGGTGCATCATTGGTCTTGGGTGGGGGGACACCACGTTGAAATAGTGCCCCTTTTTAAAAAATAGTGCCCCTTTCAAATGTCAGCACCCTGCCTTTTTTTTTTCCTAGAGGGAACACTAGCCATTACACTTGAGTAAAAATGTGAATTAAATATTACGCTCTACGAATGGCAACAGTGAGTGGCATTTCATCATATGTGATGTCATCGGCAGAAGCCGTAAATAATAAAAGTGCACCGATTAAAATAAATTTTTAAACTTATTAAAATTAAAGTCAGACCAAACAACGTATGTAGAAGCACTAATTTGTAAATTACAGCAGACACGTGTTTCGGCGTTACAGGGAACGCCTTTTTCAATGCAAAAAATAATGAGTTTATGGATGAAAAGACATCCGACAAAAGCGCTCTCCCTTTTGCCGGATGTCTTTTCATCCATAAGCTCATTATTTTTTGCATTGAAAAAGGCGTTCCCTGTAACGCCGAAACACGTGTCTGCTGTAATTTACAAATTTGTGCTTCTACATACGTTGTTTGGTCTGACTTTACTATTCAGCACAAAGGTATTTATTTATCTTATTAAAATTAGTCAAATTATTTAAAAAACGGTCAGATCCTATTCGCAACTCCAGAGCTCGAATACGCTACCTTGTGGTGATTAACAATACTCAAGAAAAAGGTAAAACATTCCATTCCACGTGTTTTCTTTGGGGTAAATTACAGGCTTCAAAGTTTATGGTGTAATGTAATTTCAGAAAAATAGAAAAGAAAGCTTCCCACAAACGCGATCAAAAATTATTGTCATTCACTAAGCGTCAAAGCAGGGGAAATAGTCTTTACTAATAATTAAGCTGAAAGTCTGTCTGGAGGATGTCTGGTTGTCTGGATCTCTGTGACGTGCATAGCGCCTAGACCGTTCGGCCAATTTTCAGGAAATTTGGCACAAAGTTAGTTTGTAGCGTGGGGTGCGCACCTCGAAGCGATTTTTCGAAAATTCGATTTTGTCCTTTTTTTATTTCAAATTTAAGAACATTTTCCAGAGCAAAATTATCGGAAGACGGACAAGTAAATTACCAAGTTATCATAACATGGAACCGTACCATGGTGTCAGGAGCGGCATTTCATCATTTCATTTGGGGGGTCGAGTTTCTTAAATATGTATAACCCCAAAGCGAAACCAAACACACATTAGCTAACAAGAAGTTGTCATAAAATCGGTTTAGTATGAATAAAATTAGTGTTTAGATTGAATTAAAATTTTGATTCATTGACTAAAAAGTTATCATACAAAACATCTCGCTACTAAAGTTTTTATACCTTTTGGAAAAGTTATAATGCATGATTTTTGGAATTCCGAAGAGTAGGGAATCGTGTTACTAATCTATCATTGCCCAATGTCGTGCTGTTTTGCCAGTTCAGCTAAATGGAAATTTTTTTTTTTCCCTTTGTGCTTCGAAAATATTTCTCTAACCTCCTGAGACATAAAAAAAATCTTTCTCTACTAGATGAACTGATTGTAATAGTTAAAAAATAATTGAAGTAACACAAAGTTATGTATGATAACACTGTTTATACCTTGCTCTTCAAAATCACCCAGGCTACTTCAAAAACTGTGAGGGGCTTAAACTTTTCATCATTGAATAATCGAGTCATGTCGGCGCTCTCAGCTTCAATGAGATATCATCTGCCTCCAGCTCTGTTATTCACTATTCCAGACTGATGAGTCCATAACAAGGACGAAACTGCTGTCTCTGGATGTGAAAACCATTCTGTCGGTATATTGCTTGTAATTTTTCTTGCCTCACGCTAAAAATTTTACTCACAGTTGAAACATTTTATTTTTCGTTTTCAAAATCCAATCCAAACAACCATAATCCAAGCCAACCATACAGAAAAATAATTATCATCAAAACTTGTGTTAATTTCATTCGAAACTGAATCTATTACTTCATACAAAATATTCAAAAATCAATGTTTGATTTCATATCATCATGTGGATTTTTGTTACTTTTTTTTTGCACCTCTTTAAAATTTGCTTGAAGGAAGAATTTTTTTGAAAAATTTCACAATTGATTGAAATATACATCTATAAAAAATCTATTTTCAGTTTCAATTGTAGATTGAACTGTGATAGTATGGTGCACAGATCAATTGTAGATTGAACTGTGGTTTGAAAAGTCGAGTAGCGGATTGAAGATATAGATTTTAATAGAGTAAAGCATTTTTCAAGAACCTTTTCCCGATGCAAACAAATTGGATAAAAATTCAAACGAAGTCCTACATACTAAAGGGCATGAGCTTTTTCACCACTGAAAGAACCTTTTTGCAATAATTCTTCCAGTTGTCAAATTACTGCTTTGAAGCTATAGAAAAATGGTTTTATCGTTTTAACTCTTGAAGATGATCTTGTGTCACTCCGGGATTGCATAATTATAGAGCCCCATAAAAGGTATTTGGTTGATATGTCTTTTTTTTATTTAATAATCACATGCATTTTTAAGAAGTTTCTATGAAAGCATTGTAATGTATTGAGCAGCTAAAACGTGTTTCTAGCAGAAGAAAGCGATGAACACTCATTAAATAAATATACACTTAAAAAATGAGCGTGAAAATGAATGTAAAATATCAAGGAATTTTCTTGTGAAAATCATGCAGCCACACCACTTTTCACGAGCCTTTCACATTGGACATGCCATCGTTACACTGGGCACACAAGTATGAAATATTTAGCCTATATGAGGCAATGTCTTCTTTAGTTAAAATTAACCATGGTTCTCTATCAGTTTTCTGTGTTCTGAAAAGACCGGAAAATACTTCACGAATTTCTAAGTAATCATCCAAATAACGAAAAACACTTTTTCTAGTCTGAGAATGTGTCGAGTTTCATCAAATAGTTGCTGAGAATTAGTGAGATTTTCTTTAATGAACATTGATTTCCGACTTACGTAAATTGAATTCACCCATTTTCTATCATTCTGCTCAAAAGATTTGGGGGTGCGATTGCCCCCTCTTGACCCCCCTATTTGCCGCCCCTGCATGGTGTAAGCCAATTGGTGAAAAATTCACCATACATTTTTTGTAATTATACAGGCGAACCATAAGACCTTTTAATTTTCTACTACGGGCAAAGCCGTGTGGGTACTACTAGTATTTAATATTTATCAACTATATTAGTTGACTCAAATTTAGTGATATAATAAAAGTCCGTAGCTTTACTAAAAATCAGGTCAATTTGTATAGAAAAAATATTTTGCTTGACAGTGTTCCAGAACTAGCAATATTAATTAAAAATAATGATCTCTTTCTGGAAGGATCAAATATATCACACACAACAATGCCTTTGAAAATGAAGTTCAGTGAAAAAGTTGGTAATAATTCTGAAAGTCATAGCAGAATGAGTCTGAATAGGTTATCTTACAAGAAAATGTTTTTCTTTAGAATATTGGCTTTGTTTGCTTTTTGATATGGAGGCTTTGTGTGTTGTGTATTTACTTTCAGATCTTTAATTTTCAAGACTTTGACATTATCTAGAATTCTAAATATGTAATTAAATTTGAAGTTCCGTTTTGTTTAGGTAAAAACTAAATAGTTAATAATATAAACTTTTTTATAGAATTAATACTATTATCTAATATACATTTTCCAAGGTAAGAAATGAAAGTAATGTACCAAAAAAGGCACATTTCAGTTTTTTAATTGAAATATTATTAGAAATTTTAATTGCAACCGATACATTTTTCTTTTTTTAGACGATTGAGTTTTCTTGTGTTGCTTGAAAATGTTCAGTTTTTGCAATTAAGATCTCATTACTCCACAAATAATCCTAATTTATTGCAATATCCACGAAGAATAGGAAATTATGTGAATAAACTAGTAAATTTGATAAACATTACATAATGTATCATATTTACCAAGTCTATTGAAAATTATGAATAATCGTCGCTAGTTATATATAATCAACAGTTTGTTTCCGTTACACACACACACATAAATAAATAAATATTTATATATATATATGTAAAGAATATGTGTGTATATGTATGTTCCCTATACAAATCCACACTTTTCGTCGGATCTGGACCAAATTTGGCCGGGAGGTACTTGGGCACCCGAGTAGGAACGTAGGGGGTTGAAAAAGGAACCAGACATCAAGGACGGTTAAATGAAAACAATTAGCAATCGTGATTGCTTAAAAAACGCCAAATTTGTCGCAAAGTTGGCGACAAAACTTGGTGACCAAAAGCTTGGCGAAAAATTGCCAAATGTTTGCATAAATTATAACACTACTTGAGTTTGCATTGAATTAACATTGACTCCCCCCCCAAAAAAAAGGTGTAAAAGACCCCTTTTGGAACATCCGAATGAAACCAAAATGGGAGGTGCACAACTAGACCCCACTAGTAGTCTACATACCAAATTACAACTTTCTAGGACATACCGTTCTTGAGTTATGTGACATACACGCACTTACAAACATACGGACGTCACGAGAAAAGTCGTAATTAACTCGGGGGAATGTCAAAATGGATATTTCGGGTGTTTATAGGCACTTATTCACGTGTGGTTGGGTTGGAAAAAAAACTCAATATTCATTCGTGGGTGAGCAAAATGGAAATTAAGTCCGAATTTTGAGAATTTTTTTTTCGTGAATACAATACTTCCTTTTTTGTAAGTAAAAAGGCTTTAAAATCACCAGGAAAAAATTAAAAATTACTGCTAAGCCTAATGGAACAGAAATTTTAAATCGGAAAATTATCGTTTGTGCGATCTCATTTTAAAGTAGCGTTTAGGAGGTTGCCAGTTTTTTTTCTTGGTTGTGACTAAATAAAATTTTGTGTTCGTTTTGAGGTAAAATTTTCCCCTTTTGATTATTATATGGCGATTTTTCTTTCTTTTTTTTTGAGAATTTTAGTTGTATTTATGGAGGGTTGCGTTTAATTTTTTCGGGAACTTTTGATTTGCCGCTTTCTTTCTTTGAGAATGATTATTTTTCACCCCAGCTGCCTATTTTTTTAAAAGGTGCCTGTTTTTCACCCTAGTTAGAGGTACCATTTCGGCTCCGTATTGGGTGCCACTGGTGGTCAAGCGTTCAACCCTTAAAAGGTGCCGAATGCAACTTGTAGTTTTAACAGTGTACTCGAGCGTCGCAGAAAGATTTGGCACTGGCACCCCTGATTGAAAATGTTTTAAACTTTAAAAAATATGTCTTTATAGCTTTCTCCTTCTTCTTCTCCTTTATTTTAAAATAAATTTTTAATCAAATATGTTAGGTGCTCATATTTTACATCTTCAAGAAAACTTGAAAAAACACCAAGCATTCATACGTTAATTACAGATTTTAATCGTAATGGAAAAGAGCCTCATTCCTATTCCACGTGAATGAAAATAAAGCAGAAATACCAAAAGAAGCCTTTTTAAAAAAGCTTTGTGGATTGTAGCATATTTATATTTTGATCACGGAGTTACAGCTATGGAAAGTTTAATTACTAGCACAATAGAATAGATTATTGCAAGGTAGAGTTTTGAAAGAGTGTGAAGTAGATATTTTTAGACATTAACTTTAAAAAATATTTTGTCTGTTTCCCTGTTGCAGCATGCATGCTCGAGACGCACCGAGTACTCGGTAACTACTCGGTACTCGGCCATATTTTGATCAAGAACTCGGCCAATACCGCATAGTTGTATAAAATTGAATATTGTTCAAAGCAGATGTTACAATTAATAAAAAAGTGCAAGCATATAATATACTGCAATTATTTACAATTCAAATTTAAAAGTCAAATTCAAATTTTGAGAATAATGAATTTTTTTGTGCTTCAATGGAGTAAATCTTATATTTTAATGCCCTAAAGTTAAACTTATTTATTAAAAATGGAGCAAAAAAGATAAGTACAGAAAATATGAAATTTTTATGTTATTAAATGGATTTTTGAAACATAAAAATACCTTTTCTTAAAAAATAAAACAACGTTAAAAGCACAAATTTGCAGGAACACTGCAGACACGTGTTCTGGCATTACAAGAAATGCTTTTTTCAATGCACAAAACATGAGCTTATGGATTTGTAGACAACAAAAGTCTTATTTTTTAAACATTCATTAGTTCACATTTTATGCACTGAAAAAGATGTTCCTTGTGATGCAGAAACCCGTGTCTGCAGTGCTCCTGCACATTTGTGCTTTTAACGTTGTTCCATTTGCTTTTAAAAATTATTTATGTTTGGCGGACTAGAAGTATGGATTGATATAATTTGTTTTAATTCCAACTTGATTAACCCTACCTTTTATGTATTTGTTTATTTTTAATTTAAAAAATAACTTATTTGTCAAATTACTGACAGAAACAAATATTTTCAATAATGCGCAATTAAATTTCGGCTGGAATTTTGTTTTTAAAACTATTATTTGTGTATGTGTGTGTGGACATGGAGGTATATACTACTCTTCCACTGACCACTGAGTTCAAAATTCGTCACGTGTGTGTCGCTGGTTCTTCTTAAAACATAATTGGAACTTCGAACTCGATACTCGACCAAAGTGCTACTCGGTATGTCTGTAATGCATGAATTACTCAAAGGTTCTTTTGTTCAATGAAATGCTAAAAAAATACTTCCTAAATATTTCCCTTCGACATACTGGGTTGATAAAATTAGAATTTTTATTATATCCTCCTTGAATGTACCGAACCTTTTTTTTTTAATGCCTGGTCTGTGCTCGGCAGTTATAAAATGGCTTTTAACAATTTTCCAGTGCATAGTTCAGCGGTTTTGGGTAATGTTAATTTTTGTTCTCAAGGTGTCATTATTGTACTTAATGATATTGATCTCAATTATTTTCATTACTACATTAAAAAATTCAAACCCTGAGCAGTTTTAAATCGAATGAAAGAAGTAGAAATATCTTTTCCGTCAGACTGCGATCTATTGTTTCCACTTTATTTCATGTAACTTGATTTTATGTTATGTTGTTAGGTAGTTTTTATTACTTGCTCCTTTCTTCGGATTGAAATGTTGCGTTGAAAACCCGAGTACAGTCAAATACATCAGCTGATATGAAAAATAAATTCAAGGAACGGGAATTTATTTCTAACTTGTAGCATTGTGGAATTGATAAAATTTTATTCAGGGCGAATGACTAATGTCTGACAATAACATCCATACTTGTAGTGGAATAATAATGTTTTTGTTTTTGTTAGTGATAGTTCTTAAAATTGCGTCTTTTATCTCAATGACTATTATACATCCCCCTCCCCCCTCGCAACATTAATTTCTATTCCTGCCCTCCGCCTCTGTTTGTAACTGTAAAGGAAAAAAAAAAACCTTGGAATGTTCCTATTTATTCTCAAGTATCACTTGTTGTGATATGTGCAGTAGTTTCGAAAATTTTATTTTTAAAAATTTTGTTCATCATTTGTGCTCACCATGTTTAATATTGAAATTTAGATGATTAATAAAGCACTTGAATTTATGTTATAACTTTTCTTTTCTCTCTTTTTTTTCCTGCCTTCATTTCTCAATTCTATTTTCTACGCATTCTGCAAATTTTCTAATGTGCAGAATAAGTTAATTTCCTGACACATGGTCTTCTCTCTTCTTCTCTTCTGTCACCCTTTGGCGGGAGAACTTGAGTGGACAACTCAGACAGCTTTCCCTGCTATTCCTTTCGCTGAATACCGATTTCTCGGAAATCGTAAGCAGTCAGCTCTAGAAACACTTTGAAACGAAAACACATGTTTACTAACTTACGGAGGGGAAACAGGTCGGGTGGGAAACATGTTTTGGAACAGGATCCTTTTCGAACCCTCTGCAGCTCTCTCTGCCCTCGTCCGATCGCAAAGACAGTACCGACGGGCATAGCTTAGATTTATGGCTGTCCATTCACATACTCAGTGATTGACGCTGTCCATCATGAAATCTGACCAATTAGCAGAGCAAAAAAAATCGAGTTAGACCCTCCCAGATTCACCCTCTGTGTTGTCACAGATTTCGTGATTTCGCAGTTTCGGATTTTATGGAGAGCTTTAGAAGAACCTTAAGAAATATATGCTGATACAAACTATAACTTACTAAAAATTCTTAAATTTAGTACATACTTCACTCGAAATTACTTCTCTTGTAGTTGTTAAATATTTTTGATTCCATAAAATTTTAGTTTATTTTAAACGTTGAATTAATTTTCATGAATTTTTAAATATGTCTGTGCTTTGATTGAATTTTCACAGTTTGTTTTTCAATACATCCCAACACAGTAGGCAACGTGCTTCACCTAAAATTACCCACCGTTTTTGAAGTTTGTATCCCTTTGCATCCTGCAAATCAGGGTTCAAAAATAAATTTTCGAAAATGTCCGATATTTTGATATATATTGGAAATTTTGATATGTATCCAATATTTTCAATCAGCACAAACTAGCCTTCAAAATAGTAAATGTAGTAAATATAACTCAAAAAAAAAAAAAAAAAAAAAAAAAAACATATGCATTCAGTGCACAGTCATAAGCCATTTTCTTTTTTTCTGAATGTTTAAGACTTAATGAGGTACTTTTAATGTGAAATAAAATTGTTACATTACACATAATTTTATTAATATATAATATAAGTAAAAAAAGAATATTATAATACCTTGTTATGTGAGTGATGTATTAATACATCATAAAAAAAATAGTACATACCTTTTGGTTATTTTTAGCAATGAATGAGCAAGAACTATGATTAATATAATTTTTATATTGAAAATACCGTAGTTGAAAAAATAAATATCGAAAATATCAAAATATCATGATATTTTCAAAATAAATATCGGATATATATTGTGATATATATCATGATATGTATCGGCAAACCCTGCTGCAAATATTTCAGGAATGTGGATAATTTAAGAAACATATTAAGGGTGGCAAAATAGCGCCGCTTGTTTTCACTCTTTTACAGAAGTTCATTCCTAAACAAATGCCTACAGAGAAAAACATAGCACTTCTCTTTGATTTAATTAAGAAAGGAGACTTTTAAAACTGATTTATCAATATTGTAACGGATTCGGTGCGACTTCCACTTTCTTGAAATGAAGACACAGTTCTTGATAAAAACACAGGAGATTTATTTACACTATATACAGGAAAGATCTTCAACAACTGCTAAATTATTCATCAGCAATTAAGCAATTATCACACAACACCGTAAACTCACCGTTTACACACGTATTTACTTCCAAATACGAAAACAACACAGCGAAATGCCTCGCTATAAACAGAGCAAAAATGCACTCAGTTCGAAAATCTCAATCGAAACTAACTGTTTATCCATCGCTAACGGCTTAAATACACCGAAAAGAATTTTCTCAAATATTCCACACGCTTCTCGAAATGCGTTGACCGTTATCAAATTTTATCAATAAACAAAACGGGAATAGGGGTCGTATATTTTAGCCATATGAAAAAGGGGTTGTATATTCATTACGGGAAACTATTTACAGGTTACGTTCCTACAATAATTACTATTTACAGAATTTGTAACATTGCCCCCTTTCTAAGGACTGCACGTCCCGGGCAGTACAATCCCCAGAAAGGGTGCCAAACTTCTATCACAAGTTTACAAATATACACATTAATTAATAACTAACAGATACAGAAAACACAATAATAACAAGAAATATTACTAAACATTAAAAGCAAAAATTATCTACAACTTTTATGTTATCAACCATGGTTGTTTACGTAATACTCATGAACTATGGCCATAGTATGGGGCTAACCGATCATAATGTACAACCCTAGGTTTTGCATTAGGTGATTTTTGGATCCTCACTACGACGTCATTCAGTCGGTTAACGACTTTGTAGGGTCCATCCCAATGCGACTGCAATTTGGGTGAAAGACCTTTCCGTCGGATGGGATTCCATAACCAAACCTTGTCGCCTTCGTTGAATTCATGTCCAGTAGACCTTGTGTCGTATCGGGTCTTCATCTTCTCCGCCGCGATGTTGATTCGCTCTCGTGCGAAGTTATGAACGTCTTCCAACCGGGCCTGGAGATCCTGGATGTACTCCTCAGGCGATGAAGGCGCATCCGGAGGACGACCGAAGACGAGATCACAAGGTAGCCGAAGCTCTCGTCCGAAGAGCATCTGAGATGGGGCAAATCCGGTAGTCTCGTGGACAGCACTTCGGTAGGCCAGCAGGAACAAAGGTAGCTTCTTGTCCCAATCCTGTTGATTTCTGGATACCATAAGCGAGAGATTGTTCAGGATTGTGCGGTTAAATCTCTCCACCATGCCGTCCGATTGTGGGTGTAGTGGTGTTGTCCTAGTTTTCTCAATTCCGAAAATTTGACATAGGTCCTTAAACACAGCAGAGATGAAATTCCTCCCTTGATCGGAATGAATCTGCAAAGGTGTTCCATATCTCGAGATCCAGTGTTGGACCAGAGTCTCTGCTACGGTGGTAGCCTCTTGATCTGGAATGGGATATGCTTCCGGCCATTTGGTGAAGTAGTCGATGGAAACAAGAATGTATTTGTTCCCATCAGCAGTTCTTGGTAGAGGACCCAGGATGTCAATCCCAATTCGTTCGAAAGGAGCTCCAACGTTGTACAGATGTAGCTTCCCTCTGCTTCTCTTCTTCGGTCCTTTACGAGCAGCACAGGCGTCACAAGAATGGCACCACTTCTCCACGTCATCCTTCGCCTTGCTCCAGAAGAAGCGCTCCCGAACTTTATTGAGGGTTTTCAAGACACCAAAATGTCCTCCAGTCGCACTACTATGTATTTCTTTCAGAACATCTGAAATCCTTGATCGGGGAAGTAGTAACTGCCACCTAGATGTTTTGCCGTCGTCAGATTCCCATTTCCGGTACAGTACGCCGTTCCGTAAATGGAGCGAGTTCCATAAAGCCCAGTATCTTTTTGTTGCAGGACTGAAGATGGAAACGTCCTGCCAGCTAGGGCGCCGACTGTCACTTTCCATGAACTCCAAAATTGGTTTTATGTCGGGGTCTTTAAGCTGATCATTTCGAACTTGGTCGTCACTCCATGGATCAGGTTCTGATGATATTGGAGTCACTGTCACCTGATAGGCGGTAGGGCTAGTCGTTCCATACTGTTTCTCGATTCGGGAACAATAATTGCAGTTCTCAGGACAGGGTCTCCTTGATAAAGCGTCAGCATTACCGTGAGATAACCCTTTTCGATGCTTGATCTCCATGTCATATTCCTGGAGCCGCTGTATCCATCTGGCTATCTGGCCTTCCGGATTTTTGAAGTTCAAAAGCCAAGTTAATGAGGCATGATCTGTCCGAAGCAGAAATTTTCGGCCGTAGAGGTAATGATGGAAGTGTTCTACAGCTTTCACTATGGCCAGTAACTCCTTTCTGGTGACGCAGTAATTTCGCTCCGACTTTGATAAGCATTTGCTCCAGTAAGCGATGACATGTTCATTTCCGTCAATTTCTTGGGATAAAACAGCTCCGATGCCCTCGTTGCTCGCATCAGTGTCCAGGATGAAGGATTTTTCAGGCTGAGGATAGGCGAGGATAGGCGTTGATGTTAAAGCCTCCTTCAGTCGTAGAAATGCATCTTCGCATTCTTTGGACCATTCGAACTTTTGCTTGCTCTCCGTCAGCTTATGCAAAGGTCGTGCAATGTTGGAAAAACCCTTTACAAACTTCCTGTAGTAGGTGCAGAGCCCCAGGAAACTTCGCAGCTGATGGATGTTTTCGGGACGACTCCAACTCCTGACCGCAGATACCTTCTCTGGATCGGTTTGTACACCCTCAGAAGAGATGATGTGACCAAGGTAGTTCACTTCCCGGCGGAACAAATTACATTTGGACGGGCTTAACTTCAGATTGGCTTCCTTAAGCTTTTGCAGCACCTTCCTAAGATTTGCCAGATGTTCTTCGAAGCTGCGTCCCACGATGATGATATCGTCTAAGTAGACCAGACAGGATTCGTAGGAAAGTCCTCTTAACACTGTCTCCATAAGACGCTCGAACGTAGCTGGTGCATTGCAGAGGCCGAAGGGCATCACTTTAAACTGCCATAAGCCTTGTCCAGTTGTAAACGCTGTCTTCTCTCGGTCATCAGGGTGTATCTCAACCTGCCAGTAGCCGCTCTTCAAGTCCAGGGTCGAAAACCACTTGTGTCCGGAAAGAGTGTCTAAGGTGTCGTCTATCCGTGGAAGAGGGTAACTGTCTTTCTTGGTGATTTCATTCAGTCGTCGGTAATCGACACAAAATCTGGTGGAGCCATCTTTCTTTCGGACCAAGACGATGGGAGAGGCCCAAGGACTGGATGACGGTTCGATTACATCATTCTCCTTCATCTCTTTCAGGAGGGTCTCAACCTCTTCCTTCTTGGCGAACGGTAGTCGTCTTGGATGCTGTTTAATAGGGGGGTGTTCTCCAGTGTAGATCCTATGCTGCGTTAAATTCGTCCGGCCCACATCCTCCGATGTAGATGAAAACAGATGCTTGAAGTCGTCCACCAATTGTTCCGCAGCAGTTCTTTGATCCTTCGATAAGGGTGCACTCCCAATTAACTTCGATGTCAAGGACTCAGAAGACACAGTCTCGGGGGAATTGATTCTTCTAATGATGCAGTTTACGGGAGTACAAGTTGCTAACACTTCGCCTTTCCGGATATTCCTTGGCCTTTCACTCATGTTGGCGACTCTCACAGGAATTACATCCTTGGAAAGGTCCACAAGCGTAGATGCTACCAGTACTCCTTTTAGGCTATTGCTTAGGTTAGGGTATTCAATGAGTCCAAATCGAAAACTATTGCTTTCTTCAAGGGAGCCAGGTATTAATGATTCTGACCTTGAGGGAATCGATAAATCTGTTCGGGCTATTATTTGATGAGCGGATTTTACATCACTTTCTGCGGGGAAAACAGCTATGTCTTCTCTCATCGAGTGCAGCTCATTAGTCTTGAAGTCGAGAGTGAAGTCATATTTCTTTAAAAAGTCCAATCCGAGAATGAAGGGGTCCGTGATATTAGCGACGAATGCCGTATGATGGTAGGTGGCATTCCCAAACACTATTTCCAAGTCCACTTTACCGTCAATCTCAATTTTGTCACCTGTCACAGTCTGGAGACTTACGCGTGGCGAGGTCCACAGCAGTTTCAATCCAAATTCACGAGCCACATCTGTCCTAATGATTGTCACATTGGCTCCAGTGTCGACAATCAGTCTGCAGGGGTTCCCATTTACATGTGCGTAAATGAAAAGTCCATCACTGCCACTACTAGAAGAGGAAATCTGCAGAGCTCTAGTGGTGGTGATTTCCTTCCCTCGCGTAGCTTGGCGAGCCGGACAACTCCTTCGCAGGTGTCCTTCACTACCGCATTTCCAGCACTTCTGCTCTTGTTTCTTTTGGGCTGTTATGCTGCTCAGATGTCTTGTCAAGTCACCGAGTTGTCTCTCAAGTTCAGCGAGGTGGGACGACCTGGAATCAGACTCATCAGCTTCCTGAGTCCGGATTAGATGGCGATCCACACGGGTTGCTTCTTGGGCGGCCTCGTATCTCATCGCATACATCAAAGCGGATTTCAAGTCGTTTACATTCGCCATCCGGAGGGCCTTCTGGATCTCAGGATTCCGAACTCCGTCGATGAAGTAGTTGAGTGCCAGGTTGTCCCGAACATCCGCAGGACAGTCGCAAAAAGCAAGATGAGACAGTCTCTCGACGTCCGCCGCTAGCTCTTGCAGGGTTTCCCCGGTTTTCTGGAAACGGGACTTCAACTGGAGTCGGCTGAACTCTTTCTGGCATTTCTCACCGAAGCGAAGCTCCAACGCAGATGTGAGGGCGGCGAAATCCAGGCGCTGGCTGTCCGGAAGGGTCTGAAGAATGTCCGCTGCGTCACCTCTCAGGGATGCTGCAAGATGACAGGCCTTGGTAGCAGAGTCCCATCCGTTCGCTTCCGCCACTATCATGAATTGAGTTTTGTAAACCTGCCACGAAGTTTTCCCATCAAATGTGGCAAGTTTAATGGACGGTCGAGCAACCGATGTGGGAGCGCCAAACTGTACAGAGCTGCTTTCCGCGGTCGCCAATCTCCTTTCCACGTCCTTAAAGATCTCTTCTTTAAGTAGATGAAATCTTCTATCTTCATCTTCAAATTTATTTTCTACAGCATTGAATCGGCTTTCAACGGTATCAAATTTTTCTTCAATTGCATCAACTCGATGCTCTATGTCATTAAATTTATTTTCCATCACAGTCTTTACCGAAATAAGGTCATTTTTAATTTCTTCTTGGTTAGACGTTAAGTCCTTTGTCAGCACCGTTAAGTCCTTTTTCAGCACCGTTAAATCGCTTTTTAACTGGTCTTGATTTGCCAACATACTTGCAGTCAGATCACTTTTTAATTGTTCTTGATTAGCCGCCATATCATTTTTTAATTGTTCTTGATTTGCAGTAAAACTTGCAGTCAAGTCACTTTTTAATTGTTCTTGATTAGCCGCCATATCACTCTTCACAGAGTTGATTGCATCAAGCAGTTGTTTTAATTGTTCATCCATTGCGCGAGTAATCACCATACAAATAAAGTCCAAATTTAAAAAGTCTTTATGAAAAAATGTCCAAAGTCACACTTACTGCAAGAAAGTCCTGAAGTAGCCCCACGTTGGGCGCCAAATTGTAACGGATTCGGTGCGACTTCCACTTTCTTGAAATGAAGACACAGTTCTTGATAAAAACACAGGAGATTTATTTACACTATATACAGGAAAGATCTTCAACAACTGCTAAATTATTCATCAGCAATTAAGCAATTATCACACAACACCGTAAACTCACCGTTTACACACGTATTTACTTCCAAATACGAAAACAACACAGCGAAATGCCTCGCTATAAACAGAGCAAAAATGCACTCAGTTCGAAAATCTCAATCGAAACTAACTGTTTATCCATCGCTAACGGCTTAAATACACCGAAAAGAATTTTCTCAAATATTCCACACGCTTCTCGAAATGCGTTGACCGTTATCAAATTTTATCAATAAACAAAACGGGAATAGGGGTCGTATATTTTAGCCATATGAAAAAGGGGTTGTATATTCATTACGGGAAACTATTTACAGGTTACGTTCCTACAATAATTACTATTTACAGAATTTGTAACAATATGTTTATTAGGCATGAAAAATTAAACTCCATGTTTAATGCTCATAAAACTCAAGAGGGTGGAAGAAAATAAATCACTTTGGAAGCATATGCCTGAAGATAAACACATCAAGAAAGATCGCTTTTTTACCAGAACGGCAGTACAGTTACGAGTGAAACATAGATGCCATATTTGGTCACTGACAAGATGGAAGTAGGCAAAGAACTTAAGTGCTTAAGTTTGCAAAAACAAAGCAGAATTTGACGTTTATTCAAATGCAAACTAATAAAAAGAATACAAAATGTGCTTTAAAGCATTTTATTTATTATTAAAATTTCAGCTTATCCTTATTATTGCATTAGACGCTAATGTGCTAAAAGCTATAACAGTTCAATTAAATTGATATTTAATGAATATTATACATTTTATAATTATTTTTATGCTACAAATTCAAAAACCTAAGTCTTAATTTTTAGCGCACTCACCATATTTGGTCACTTCCAAGATTCTTTAAATGCCAAAGGTTCCAAAAATGGAATTAGACATCTATTGCAATACAATGCCAACTATTGAACAAATTGACTACTGAATTTGAAACAACTATTGAACTTTGTGGAAGCAAAATGTACCTCCCCCCCTTCACTGGATAATTATTTTCCTGAAAAATGCAAAGAAAATTTCGTCAAATTTTATCTTCAGGATATTATTTTATCCGTATTGCTTTGACGCTAATGTGCTAAAAACTGATTCTTTGATCTAAATTATTGTTTTTTGAGGGTTTTTAATTATTAAAATTACTTTCATATCTTAAATTTTTTGCGTCGTCACCATGTTTAGTCATTTGCAAGATGGAAGCAGACAAGACTATTTAATTGCCTAAGTTTCCAAAAACAGAATTGGATGTCTATCTCAGTGCAAACTACTGAAAATAACATAAAAAGGGCAAGAAATTGATTTTTTTTAAAAATTAGTTATTTTCTGGAAAAGTGAAATTTTATCACTAAATTGTATTTTTTTGTAAATTTCATTCGAAATGCAGTTTTTGCCAACTTTTCGTTGATTTATTCAGGCCCGCATCTATAAACTTTGGGCCCCCTTGCAACAAAATCTGTAGGACCCCTCCCCAGAGGCCAGCAGTGTATGTTTGTAACGTTAATGGAACTTATTCACGGTTTGGCAACAGTCCCATCAGCTGTCGGTCTGCGGGCATTTTGACCAACTACACAGTGTTAGTAGTGCTAAAAAGACTCGTTTTATTTAAGCATTACTGGACTTCATACGCATCATGAACATGCTTAGGGTTCATACAGACTTGTGACTGCATGATAAATGCTGAGAAAAGGGAGAAGTAAAACGAGAATTCGAGTTTTCACCATGTTTCTGATAAGGAACCAAAGAGACTTAAACCCGTGAAAATACAATAAAGAGAGAATTTCACATTAAATGAATCGTTCATAATTCTTTTACAGTTCCCACAATGCACTGCAGTGCCTGATTTGACCCGCAGTGACTTCAGATGAATACTGTCCGTTAGTCTTAGTGCTAGTTTGTTCCCATTTTTCTTCTATTTCTTGAGCCGTTGGATCCCTTAAAGACGTGGGCCCTCTCACATTGCAGGATCTGTGGGTATGCAGGTCCAGGCTGGATTTATTTACCTATTTATTTTGGGAAAAAAAACCCTCCAAAATGCATTCTCATAGCTTTTAAAATATAATTCTGTAAAGTTCTATTTGTTTTTTTTTTTCATGAAAGTAGTAAAAACTCCTCTCCCATTTTGAATTCCAAAACTCTGCGACAGTGGTGGCCACCAAGTTTTTTGGGTCTAGTGGCTACTGGCCACTTAGAAATTTTCTGAATCTTGACCTTTACCATTTTGCAGAAAATTTGAAGTAAAATGTTTCTTTGTTCATAAAAGCCAAACGAGAATTTATAGCATTGGAAAGTAGATAAGCATATGCCTTTGATCATGATATAAACCTTTTTTCCTAACAAAAGTGACATCACTGATGCAAATCTATGTGTATCCTTATCATATATTTTGACCTTTTATCATATCCTATACGCTAAAAGTAATGTTATCGCATGGAAAAAATTGAAGAAAAAAAAATCATAATTCTGCATTTGTTTTAATGTGTGTTTAAATATATATTTAAAATCCTACACGTTAAAAGCAATGTTAACTCATGCACCAAATGAAAAAAAAAATGTATGATTGTATTAATGTGTGTTGTTATATTTTAAATTGAATTTCTTCATTATTTCTTAGTGGATATGCAGCTGATAATATTACACATTGCATCAGACCCCAAGATGTTAAGAAACGGCGCGCTGTAATCATTCTTCGGAGGTAATGTTGTTCAATTCAATTCAGTTATTTTTTTATTCACCAAAGCAACTAACTAATGTGTATTTGGTATTTCATTGCTGTAACATTATACAGGGATATCCCTCATAATGGTTAATTTGTTCCGTGTAATATTAAAAGTGTGTTAAATGGGACTTTTTTATCAATACTTCTTTTACTTGTATTTTTAACCTAATTAATATATGTACATATCATAAATCATGTCAATGTGTACCGTGTCGTATCGGAACCATGTTCCGTGTTATGCGAGACCTTGAAATAATGTAAATCAAGTAATGTGTACTGTGTTATATCGAAACCAAATCATAAGATGCAAATTTTATAATTGCTGAAATTTTGGCTCAATAGAAGATACAAACGAAAACTGGCTACCAGAACATACAAAGACCCACTGATTTAAAAATAAGAGTTGTTATAAACTAAAAAACTTAATTATTTTACATACCTCAAATTAAAACTTATGCACAACAAGAAAAAAAATTATCAACTCTCTTTACTAAGAACACAACACATTCTATAAGGGAAAAAAAATCTGAGCTTTACTATAGCAATAAAGTTCGTCTGAGCAACAACAAGGAAACAAAATATAAAATAAAGTAAATGCATCCTTAAAAAACCCTTAAGAAACCCTTAATTTCATGAAGCAAAATTAAGGTCCTTAAAAAACTCCCAAAAAGTCCTTAATTTTCTGAAAATTTCCTTTAAAAAAAAAAAAAAACTGTAAGTTTGGTCCCCTTTTCCTTATTTTTTCTTTTTAGCCTACTTTCCCAGTAAAAGTCAGAAAAAGATGAAAAAAGCATGAAAGAAGGCTTAATGCGTCTTAAAAATATCGCAAAAAACAAAAAAAGTTAAAAATAAATAAAATAATTGAATAAATATCGAAAAATTAAAAATTGGAAAGTAGGGTATTGAGATGGGGGAAAATGTCTGTCGGTCTGTCTGTCCCCCCCTAATAACTTTTGAATGAATAGTCCGATTCGAACAAACATTTTTCGTTTGAAAGATCTCAGCGAGGACATCTCATTCCCATACTTCACTTTTTGATTTGAACTATTTTTTGTTCAATTTTGAACTGTTCAAAAAAACTTAACATTAGCGCCTACGGGGAAATTCAAGGCAATTCCGAACTGTGAGGAGAATTTGCTTCAAACAAACTTTGTAAAAAAAAGCGTTTGATGAAAAACTTTTATATAAAATATCTTTTTGATTTGAACAATTTTCCGTTCAATTTTGAACAGTTCAAATCCCTTAACATTAGCACCTATAGGGAAACTGAAAGTCAATGTAGATTCCGTACTTGAAGGCGGATTTACTTCAAACAAATTTTGTTGGAAATAGCTCTTGACGCCAAACTCCAGACTTCGACTCCGAGAATTTAGGGGCACTTGACTCCGACTCCTGTGCCCGACAATTAATCGGGCTCTGACTCCCCGACTTCGACTCTGACTTCGTAGCTTTGGCAAAAATTTATACACGGAGGACAAATGACACTCCGATTCTTAGATATTCGACTCAGACTCCTTTACCCCAAAATGAGATTGCCTCCGACTCCGACTCCGCAGCTATGGTTTTCACTGTGAAATAATTATTGTTGATCTGACTGGTTTTTCTTTTTACGCTAAAGTTTTAATTTAGGTATTCAGTTTTCGGCGAATAAACTCGAAGTCATTTATGTTTCTACGTAAAGATATGCGCAGATTTTTTTTTTCGACAATGAAAATTATTTCTTTAAGTTGACATTTTATTGTTTTAATTTATTTTGGTAAGTGCATTAATTCATTTAAAAAATTGTTTTTGGCAACAGGGGAAAAAGACGATTTTTTTTTTTGATATGATGAATTTATTTTAATGAGCCTATTAATTTTAATTATTATTTTTTCATTTTGAAAGCTGTTAAAAAAATTTTTTAATGACAAAAAGTGTATTAGCTGCTTTGTTTTTTTTTACACATCTAATTTTTTTAGATGAGCGAGGAATATTTTATTCTTAGAAATCAGCTTAAAGTATTTTAAAAATATGCTTGAAAAAATTTGCGATTTTAGCTATTTTTGAGAATATTGATCAGGTACTAGAAAGTAGTATGGGTATACGGGAAAGTAGGCTCGTCTAGTTCTAGATAGAACTTCTTGTTTACCCCTTCAAATCTTTATCCTCTGCGATATCTGCCGAAAACTATGTTTTGGAGGTGTCGTGCCCGATGCGGACAGTGCCGGGGGCGGATCAAGAAGAATCGTAGCTCAGGCGGACAAGGAAATGTCCATGAGGCTGCCCATCAGTAGGAGTTCCATTGTCATGACAGTGATTGACACAGCACCTGTCTTCTTGCTCCTTAATCCTTCTTTTATTAATCCTAGCAGTGGAATCCCCCTATGTTTGCTTATTACTCATACATCAATGATCAGGTACTACAAACCATTTCCACACCGTGCAAGATAAATCCTCCCAGGTGGGCTCTATTTTGTCACGCAAAGATAATTTTTCCAGCTATTTCTTTTTTTTTTTAAATGTCTAGAATTAAAACTAACTTTGAATGATTTTGCTCCACTGACGTACCATTCCAGAGGGGGCACATCCCAAAAGAATAAAATTAATTAACAATCCCGTTTAATATTTTAAATTGTTTTTTCCGTAACATAAGTAACTACGAGAATTTCCAGAAAAAAAAGAAAATAATAATAAAGTCAGTGCACACGTACAAGCACAAGGCATATTTCAATAAAATCAATTTGGTTTGATATAGGAGTAATACTGGAGTCGGAGATCAGTGTGAAAGAATGCATAAATTTCACTTTATTCAATGATTTTGAAATCAAGCGTAGATTACATCGTGATTCATAATTCCTTCTTTATTAAATAAGTGAATATCGTCACCTCAGAGCAACAGTAAGATTTCTTAGTGTTATTTCTGGGATTAGATATCTGACTGTTGCTCTGAAACTACCATAAGTACCTAGAAGAATTATTTCAATATATCAAGTTGAAATTATGGATTTTTTTTAAATTTTTTTTTGAGCAATCACATTGCTTATTGTTCTCATGTGACTATTTTAAATTCCTATGATTTTATTTTCCCCCCTGCCTCCCGCTGCAGCACCACCGTCGACCGGCCCCTCCCGATGCTGGTCCTCTTGCGAAAATTGTCTCCAGGTTGAGTTCACTACCTGCGTACACACGCACACATACCTACACACATCTACATACACTCATGCCTGTACACAGACACAAACACACACACCTACATAAACACACACACACTCGTGATTTCGAAAAACATAATTTGAATTTCCAGATGTCAAAATTCAAATTAATTTTTGTTATTATTATTATTATTATTTTTAGTTTACAAGAAATAAAATTAAGCATTCCACATGGCAAAACCATAATACTAATGGAAGCGGCACCTAGTACTAAAATGTAATCTTATCTGCATTATGGTCTCACGAGGAAAAACAGTAACAGCTACGAAATTCGCGAAAAAGTAGTTTCTAAATATTTCAAAGAAAAAAAAAAACATAAACAAAGAAGTCATATTTTTTAAAATTAATTTTCTACATTTAAATAAAACCCAACGTCTTTTGAATGCAGAATGCTGGTGTGGGGGAATGGGGGGGGGGGGAGGGCTGGGGTATTACACTCTCTCATGGGGCCTCAACATGAAGCTATATATCTGTGGTCTGTCACAATAAATTCTTGTTTTAATCATTATGCTGCCTTGCTGAGCACAAAAGTCGTATCTGCACTTTTTATCAAAATTGAGTTATGGTTACCAGGTGATTCTTTGTCACATATTTCACCTAAATACAATGTTTCATGGTCATTTGTCAACAAGAAATATCTTTCGAAGAATTCTAAAAAGTTGCATTTGAATCAAATACACGGAGGCGCAAAACTTAAAAAGACAAATGTTTCTAAGTAATACCGCACATTATTATAACATTTTGATGAAGTTATGTACGTCGAAGTAATCAATTGAATTAAAAAGTTGAAACAGATAATTTACTTCCACTTTTGAAGTAAATTAGCATGTAATATTTCAGTACTTCAAGATCAACTAGTTTTATGGGTTCTTCCAAAAATATATCAATAAATAAATAAAACAGTTTAAAAAATATTTTAACAGAACTTCATGAGAGCGATTTTCTTTTTCTTTCAAAGAAACAAATTGCGTAGGTGGAAGGGGGCACTTTTTACTCTTCTAGTCCCTTGCAGGAACTATTTCTGTTCCGCCCCAACTAGAATTCAAGAATCAATTTAACGGCGAATAGTTAATGTGATGGTCTCTTTGAGATCACAACCTGGGCTCCCACTTAAACAGAACCTTGGCTACGCCACTGCAAACTATTGACCAAAAACTAAGG
This sequence comes from Uloborus diversus, assembly GCF_026930045.1. NCBI lineage: Eukaryota > Metazoa > Arthropoda > Arachnida > Araneae > Uloboridae > Uloborus > Uloborus diversus. The sequence goes on along the minus strand of NC_072731.1, from coordinate 163,732,394 downwards.
GTTTCACGAAAAAAGTGAGCATTTAAAAGGGTTCCACTGATCAAAGGAATTAAGAAGCTCACTGTTCTATAGGATCGCTACCAACAAGTTAAGAAACTAAATAAGATTTATTACATAGCGTAAATATTAAATCGCACGCCTAATGCAACAGAGTCGTAATTCAAAGAAAATGAAAATATCAGTGAATTTGGAATTTAATATATTTTAGCTTGTTCGTGAGTTTTTCATGATATCTTTTATCTGCATTTTTTCTTCATCTGTTAACCAATTTATTTCTTAACCTTCTCGAGAAAAAAAAAAACGTAACGTAAGATATTAAAGGAGAGAAGCAGTAACAGGCCACTTTTTATAAGAAACGCGATACAGCTCCTATAAAAACTCAATGTATATTACTATTTTGAAACTCAACTGTTATTACAAAACTGAATTGCGTTTTTTTTCATTTTTTTCCTATAAAAAACAAATATTTAGATTCTTATTAAAAATCTAAATTACATTTGAAAAAGTACATGTATTTTGAGTGGGACAGCTGTGGTACATAAAAAATAATTATTATTCATAGATAAAATTATACTTTATTAAAATGACATTGCAGTTGGTCTCATAGAGGTTATTTGGTAAAAAGGCAAAATATGCAAAACGTAATTTTTAGAACTTTGTTGTGATTCCCGAAATATTGTAAAGTCTGAAGCTGTTCCTTTCTGAAATGGAGGCCATGAATTATAATGCAACAATATTTTCCCTTACTTATAATGATTCAAAAAATTGCAGGCACTTTTTATTCTGATTTAAATTAGGTACTTTTCAAAACAGATTTTTTTTTATTATTATTGAAATGCATAATGCTTCATTCTTCTAAATATTTTCATTGAAACCGCATTAGAAGATACTAATTGATAACTTTAAACATTTTCTAAATTATAACAAGAAAATAGAGTGTGTGACATACTAAATCCAAATACAGATCAGTATTATTTTGTTTTACTGATGCAAATAAGATTTTTCTTCCTTTGTAACTTTTTTATTATTTTTTTTTATTTTAAGTTACTAGATCTCTCTCTACGATATAAAATAGAGTTTTTGAATTAAAGTACTTTATTAATATACCTCTGAAACATCATTAATTAAAATGTAGGCCTGAATTTTCAGGGGAGAAATTAATAAGATCTTCTACTTCCATTTTTTCCCTCCTTAAACTGCATCAAAAGGCAATTAGAAACATTTTAGCAATATACAACTACATGATATAGTTTCTGCTCAAGTGTATATTGTTTCAACACTTTTCATAGCAATTAAGCGAGTACTAAGCAGTAAGTTACAGTCGTGAAGCTCTTGCTGAACATAACCATACTAACGAAGCTGAAAAGACTAAAATTGCTTAGTAATTTCCGTCTTTTCAACTTCAATTTGTATTTTCATTTGAATATTTGTGCATTGGAGGAGTGGGGGGGGGGGGGCAATAGGTTTAAAATGGTACTTAGAATGATTTACCCTCAATTTATGACTTAATCCATATTCTGCTCTTTCAATATTAATATTAAAATTTCAGATGCATACTATTTCTATGAGTTACATAACTGTATTATATATAGCGCATATTTTAGTCCCTTAATTTCGATACTAAATTCCTACCCTAAGAAATAGATCAGAAGCTGTTCTTAAAAGACAAGCAAATTTTTGCCTATCCCTTAACCAATCTTCTGAAAACATTTCATGCGTGAACCGAGTTAGTAAACCAAGAAAAACATCAAACACTTTACATTATTTTGATTCTTGAATTCCCTTAAATGAAACAAATCTATTTTTGCATCCAGTAGGTATAAATCCAATTTTGTCCCATTTATGCAGCCTTTGATGCACATTTGTAAAACACTGAAATGAATTGCATTCAAATGAGAAAATAATCTTTCACAAATTAATGAATTGTGATAATTTTAAAATAATGAAAAACGTGTCGGAAATAAAATCATACGCAAAATAATGAAAAATAGCTTGGTAATTTTCTATGATACAAGTGCTCTGCCAGCATGGAAGAATTTCGTTTGAGATAGAGAGGAATTCTTAATAAGAAAACCCATCATACGTGCAGCAGAGAGGACATAAGAATGTATTCTCTCCAGTTAAAATTTTATCTATCAGTTTTCAATTGTGAGCAGCCAACAAAAGAGGTAATGCTGAGCAAGAAGACAGGTGCCGTGTCAATCACTGTCATGACAAGGGAACTCCTACTGATGGGCCGTCTCATGGACATTTCCTTGTCTGCCTGAGCTACGATTCTTCTTGGTCCGCTTCAGGCACTGTCCGCATAGGGCACGTAACCGTTTTGGAGACATGCCAACCACGTTAAACGCGTACTTCGCCGAAAATTGCTTGCCTTGTTCGAGATTGCAATCTTTTTGCATCCTGCAAACATTTCAATCTTTTTAAATGTTGAAAGGTTTTTTTTTACCATATGCTACTTTATATCTGTTTATTTTTTTCATTATTTCAATAATATTTTTATTTCTTAAATTTGGAGCTCTGGGCTTGGGCCACTGCAACATAATATCAGGTGTGTACCAGTTTCCCTCTCCTCTAAATGTAGTAAGATGGAGTAAATAATTTTAGTTTATGAATCTTTTTGTTACTTATTTTAATTCATTATATTTCAGTAAACCAAAGCTTTTTTCCATATTTCATTTAAATACTCAGTTCCTGCAATAACCCTCAGACCCTAACGCTATTATCATATAACTTTGGTTTACGAGAGGAAACTGATACATACCTGATACTTTTCCACATCGAGCCATGCAAACGTAATTCTTAAGACAAAATCCTTCTCAATTTTTTACCAGGGTTTAAAGAGCGTACGTCCCATCCTTTGCATGCGCTAGAAAAAAGTTTTTCCTCTTTCTTGTGCAGGGTTCCTGTGGCCTTGAAAAATCCTTGAAGTCCTTGAATCTCATTTTGATTTTCAAGGCCCCCCAAAAGTACTATAAAATCATATGAAGTCTTTGAAAATTTTGAAAAGTCCTTGAAAATTATGATTTCTACGAAAGAATTCCCCTCTTGTGTGGTGAAGCACATTTTTCACATTCCAGCAGAGTAAGCCAGTGAGGGTCAGACTTAGTTTGTAAAGGGGTGACCTAAAAAAAATCCGTCACCATTCCCCCCCCCCCTTATCCCTAAGAAAAAATATCTTGGGATGAACAGGAATTATGCACTAACTCAAGAGGGTTAAAGAAATTATAATGCTAGTCCTTTTTCTAGGGTAAAGCCCGCTTTAGACCGCTTTTTAGCATTTTAGTCCGATTAGTCTTCTTTTATATTGTTTTTACTTAAAAATCAGATTTTACTAGTTTTCATTACATTAAAAGATACTCTGTGCTGATGTTTGTTATGCCCAAACATGCTGCCGCGGCGCCTTTTTTCTATTGAACCTGACTTTTTGGTATTTTGCTTCCGATTGAGTTATTACTCCTCCTTCAACCGCTGCAACATGGAAATCTAGCAAATGGAGAGGTTTAGGGGAAGTGTTATGACGTCAAATCCAAGCAGGGTGCTACCAATATTTCTCCAGGGTTCGTACACCCTTGAAAAGTGCTTGAAAAAAATGACATTTTCAAGTCCTTGAAAAAAGTTTTTTTTAGTGTTTGAATTTGGTAGAAAATCATTAAATTGTGCTTAAATATTTTTCAAGAATATTTCATCAATAGAATTTTCTGAACTTGTGTTCGATATGCAGCATCGCGAAAAATTACTTCCTGTTGTTTGCGAGTTCGATCTTTTTGCATCTTGATAATATTTTGATATTTTTGGCAATCGGAAGTTATTTTGACATCCACTACCATAGATTAGCTTGTTTTTTTGTCTAATTTTAATACTTTCTTATTTTTGGAGTCATAGCAACATTGCACAAACTCGGAACTTTGCGAAAAATTGCTTCTGCATGAAATTTTAATCCTTTTGCATCTTGTAATATTTTTGGAAATGGGGAGTTATTTTTACGTGTGCTACCTAGAAACTATTTTGACATAGCTCTATGAATCTGAACCTGCACATTTATTGATCGCATTAAGTTATCCAGTAAAAGCAAGCTCGAATTTACATTCAGTGTATTTATCGCTTAAGCAGCATTTGCATATTTTTGGGTGTGATGACTTCAATAAAAAATTTTCCTTCTCACTAATTTTTATATATACTTGAAGACAGTTATAATATCTTGGTAGCCAAACAACTAATACAATACCAAATGCTCATATAAATAATATAATTGAATAGATAAAAAGTTCAGTTGTACAGAAGGTGATAAGGAATTGTATCATTCAAATCATTATTATGGTTAATTCATGAATTATCTTCACGGATTTAATGCTAGACAGCTAATTTGCCTTTTGGTGCTTCCCTGGGTTTAACTATGAATAGTCGTCCCAAGGTGCTCTTTTTAAATCCTAACTGGTCCTCTTTAGTCCCCTTTTTTATTGAAAGTGGTTTATCCTTTTATTGAAGTTGGTTTCCTCTTTTATCCTTTTTGGTTAAAATGTGTTGGGAGCCCTGACATCAAGAAAGATCGTTTTTGATCAGAACGGCAATACTTACTTATCAGTTACACGTAAACATAGACGCCATATTTGGTCACTCACAAGATGGAAGTAGGCAAGATACTTAAATGCTTAAGTTTCCAGAAACAGAACAGAATTTGATCTTATATCTTTAAACGAGCAATTCTTGTGGGTATGTATATATTTGGTATCTCACAAACGGCTCTAACGATTTGGATGAAATTTTGGATTTAATTGTAGTTTTACATTCTAAGTTCATCTACATCAGTGTTTTTTCTGTAAAAATGCGATTTTTTACAAAAAACAGTTTTTTAATATAAAGTCTAATTAAGTTAAGCCTTGAAGTAAACTGAATTGACGCATCAGGCAGACGATTTGCAACCATAACAATGAAAATGTCTCTTCTGGCATTAAAATTTTAAACTTGTTTAGGGTTGCTAGGTTTGGCTGATATTGGCCATTTTGGCTAATTTAAAACACATTTAGCTGAAAACAAATTCAAAAGCATTATGTAAGTTAATGTAAGGCCTTTTTTCTTTTTTAAGTGAAACTATTGCTTGACCATCCTATTTTATTTTATTTATTTATTTTCTTTTTACACTTCAAATAGTTTGTTTTTTAAATTTCGCATCTAAATTTTATTTTGAAGAAACTTATGTCTTGAGACTGTTTGTTTTGTTAAGGCAGTTGTTATCATTTGATGGAATAGGTTTGTGGATCAACAGTTTCGATGGATATCATGCTGTATGTAGCATTTTCTGGTGTAAAGGGACCAACTACACTAAAAGTACTTGTTCAAAAAGAAAATCTCGATTGGGATAAAATCGTGAAATGCAAAACCGATTTCACCATAGCAAAACTGGCTCCAAGATCAAAATATTTTAATTACTGACAAGAAAAATTGTATAGTGGAAACAAATGTAACAGACAGTTTCAAGCAAAATGTTGTTTTAATTACATTCAGAATCTTCTTTGTTTGGTACTTTAGTGTTGTAAGAAGGTCGAGTGCTTAATATTTCGTTAACGTGAAGCTTTTCAAATATATTTGGAAAAGTTTTGTACCTTAAGAAAACATAAGTTGACAAAAAATAATTCTTTTAAAGCCGAGCAAGGCTCGGTCGTCCAGGTACTGTTTATTTAAACACAAACTAATGAAAATAGCGTAAAATGTGCTGTAAAGCATTTTATGTTTGTATATAAATTACACACATATATATATATATATATATATAGATAGATAGATTACTTAAAATAGTTTTCTTGAGAAATGAAAATTTTTGTATTTCTTATTTTTATTGCATTGGACGCTAATGTGCTAAAAACACAGTTCAATTAAATTGGTGTAAAATTAGGTTTTTTGTTTTATAATTATTTTTGTGCTACAAATTCAAAAACCGAAATTTTAATTTTTAATCACAGTTGCCATATTAGGTCACTTCCAAGATGGAAGTAGACAAGATTCTTCGGGGGTGCCTAGGTTTCCAAAAACAGAAATGGATGTCTATTGCAATACAATGCAAACTATGGAACATTCCGCAAAATGTGCCGTGTTTTTTCCTCATGAATAATTTTTTTCTTGAAAAATGCAAAAGTTTTTCCTTCAAATTATCAAATTTTATCTTCGGAATATTATTTTATCCTTATTGGCTTTGGACACTAATGTGCTAAAAACTGACACTTTCATCTAAATTAGAGTTTTTTTGAGGATTTTTAATTATTTAAATTACTTTTATGCAACAAAAAAAACTATCTTAAATTTTTCGTGTAGTTGAAATGTTTGGTCATTCGCAAGATAGAAGCAGACAACACTATAAATTGCCTAAGTTTCCAAAAACAATTGGATGCCTATCTCAGTGAAAACTACTGAGAATTTTATAAAAAGAGCCGGAAATCATGTATTATTTTTTTTAATTGGTTATTTTTTGTAAAAGTGGAATTTTATCAGCAAAATTGTATTTGATCCTCACTACTTCAGAGGTTTTGCAATAAACTAAAACTATTTCATCTAAAATGCAGTTTGCTGCCGACTTCTCATCTATTTGCTTATCTATTTATTTTGCAAAAATAAATAAAAACCTATCTTCACTTAAGTGTTCCCAAAATGTATTTTTATGGCTTTTAAAGTGCAATCCGTAAATTTATATTTCTTTTTTTTTTCATGAATGTAGTAAAAATTAGTGTTAAAAGTCCTACTATTATTTCATAAAATCTTGTCTTTCATAATCTACTATTAAAAAATGATTCTGTACTAATTATAATTTATGAAAAAAAAGAGGGGGGGGGGGTACTTTCAAAAATGATTAATGAATTGAAAATGCTACTGAATTGTTTACATTATGGACGTATACTGTTGTGAATGATTTAGGGGGTTCATGACCCTCCCATTGTATACACCCCTGATCGTATATCAATAATGGCTACAAATCATTTAATTAATTCATTGACAAAACTTTTAAATTGATAAGTGTCCTTTTCATGGACAGCAAATTTTCTTTTTTAGCTATTTTGATTTGGTTCTTTTACAATGATACAATATTCTGTTACAATGATACTGAAAACCTAGTCAACCATCCAATTTCTTATACAGTACTACTTTGAATTCCAGTTTGGATAAGCCAAAATATTGAACATTTCACTCGAATGTACATTCTTCCAGAATTTTCCTTCTCATACTAATGCAAAACTTTTATCTTTTTTTCAAAAAATTTCAATTTTTAAACTTACAAAATGTATTGCTCATCAAATCTAAATGGTTCATTGATAATAACTTCATTTGTGAAGCAAATCTTGATTTTTTTTTTTGCATACCCTTCATTAGAGTTTAAGTCCTTGAAAAGTACTTGAATTTTATTAGCAAGATGGAGGGGGAATCCTGTTGTAAATGTATAATGTGACTTATGTCTGTCTGGCTCTGAGGTACAGATATTAATATAGTATTAGAAAATCGCCCATCAAGATATGGCGGATGAAAATTGCTTCTACATTTGAAAGAAGCAATGGCCTGTTTGGGGATATTTTGATAGTTGAAATTTTAACCCTAACTCCATCATTTCATTCAATCCTAACTCCAATGGATTAACCCTAACCTCCAGTAGATAGCATTCATTGTTGACCACTTTTTGTTTCTTCATTCCCCTGAAATGAGTATTACCAGTAAAACAGTTAAGATACCAAATCCAGCTCAGCCTCGTCAAAATAAAGTGCAAAAAATATTATCAAATTATCATGCCCTGGTGCAAGTTTCATTGTTTAATATATATGAGGATGTCATGACATGAATAAATCTCTGTTAAAAATATTTTAAATACTAATTTTGAAATTTTTATCTTAGGGTTTTTCCTGATGCACCTCGCTTGAGTAAAGCTGAGTTAGCTTTGATTTCACAGCCAAAGGTGGTGAATGTGGGATCTCAGTTTGACTTCATTGATGAAATGTTTGATCGAAGGAAAAAGTGGAGAAACAGCTTTGACTATGGCTCTCTTAAGAGTAACTTTAGTGCACAGAAGCGTAAATTGCAAAGTTCAGTGTCTTGGGCTAATACTTCCTTAAAAGACAATCAAGATGATGATATTGAACCTAGAAATAAGAGCTTGAAAAAAGAAATAACAGAAAAAAGGAGTGATGATGATTGACATTTAATTGTTGAAATTTTGCTGTCTTGTTGAAAGATTTGAACTGTTGCTCTGTAACGTGCAAACAAATTGAAGCTATATTTTTATCCAGTCCCTGTAAATAAATTTGTGAATATGTAGAAACAACAAAGTACTGTGTTTTGGGATTTCGAACAAAATGCAGGAAATTTGTAAATCTGTATATAGATTATTTTGCCTTATTGATACTACATCAAATCAATACTATGCAATTTATATTTCATTATGAAATTTAACTTGAGTGAGAGTTTGTATATGTGTAAATATCAGCAGTTGTGTTCTTTGGAACACAGTGTTCATGGTGATACCTTTATTCATGAAGACTTTAAGTGATAATAGTATTTATATTAATCTTTCGGCCTGAAAGGATTTTGAAATTGTCTGTTTTTAAGGCATGAAATTGAAGTTGAGTAAGATCAATTTTAGGTATATTCTTTTTCCTTGTTACAAATCATAAATGTTTTGATTTTAAATTTTTTCCTTGTTGAATCAGCTTTGTTAGACATAGTTTTAGAGTAATTTGTCTTTTTGCTGACCAGGTTGTTTTTCATATTTTGGAACATGTTTTTTTAATAGACTGAAACATTTTAAAAATTTTCACATTAATCCTTCAATATTTACTTTTAAGTAATGTTGGATTGTATTTGAAATCCTCATCAGAAATATAGTAATAAATCAAATATCAAAATTGATATAGAGTGTAAAGTTCTAGTCTTGAGGAATATTTCACTGTACTTACAATATAATTGCTTGCTTGTAAAGTAACTTCACTAGTTGTTTTGTTTGATTAATTTTAATGTTAAGCTAATACCGGGTTTCCCATCAACTGTTAGGTGATTTTTCTTTAAACTATATGTTTCATTTTATTGCATGTTTTAACGAAAACTACATGTTTTGATCTGTATTTAAAAGCTGAATCTGAAGCAAAACGTTATTATTATTATTCTTTGTAATTAATGTTCCTATTTTATGTTTCTTTTGAGTCATTTTTGTATTCCCAGTGCCTAAAATATACAAACAAGAATATTGTAATGCATAAACCATTGTTTAAAACTTATCATCCCACTGTTCATGGGATACCCTATTGAAAGGCTTCTATAGAACAAAACAAGGGATGGGGGTGAATGTTGGTCAACCTTTTGGCTGAAGAGCAAGAAAGGTTGGTTGATCTTTAAAAAAAAGATTAAATTATGGGCACACTTTTTAAAACTATAAGCTAAGGCATAAGAGTTTTTATGTTTAATGTCAATATTTTAAATGTTTTGCATAATTCTTTTAAGTTTTTGATGCAAATGTAAAGTATTGTAATAATGATAGCTGATTATTTTGAGTGTGATTGGTCATTGTTTGCTCTGTAGAAGCCTGTAATTTTTATTTCACCGAGCCAAATAGGTGTTATATGCAACAAGCAATTGTTGGCATGATTGCTTTCATTTCAAAGTATTTCGGAAACTCATAATTTATTTGAAACATTGTCATTTTCATCATAAATGTGTCTGTGTTTGAATTTATTTTAAAGAAGTTATTTCTCAATAATTGAACTTAGTTGCTTGTCCAGAATAGCCAACATTTCCTCTCTAAATGGTGCTTACATATAAGAGATGAAATGATGTACATAATGCTTCAGAATATTCAAGATTTGTTTATTCTCGGGTTGTTTTGCGATGTTTTATGCCTAAAGCGTAGGACAGAAGAAGATATTTTAACCATGGAATGTTGCTCAAGCACTTATTTTTATTTGAAGTGTTTTATGCTGCAGAACTTTTGTAGTTATTTTTAAATCCATTATTGAATTAAGTTATAATTACAAAATAATATTACTTTTAGCCTTACAAACAACTGCTTGTCTGCAAATAGTTCTTAAAAAATACAGTTTCTTTGTGGAATTGCAAGCTATTGATTTTAAAATGATTTATGTTCACACATTTAAATTGAAAAGTTCAATAAAAATTTTCAATTTGCTTATTTTTGGACTTGTTTAGATTTGAATCAACTGTTGATTGTAAGAGGTGGGGATCTACAGTGATTCTTAAAATGGGACCTTCCCAGTATTAAACCAGGGTTTATCTAACTATGGTGCATCATTTTTTTTTTGGAATCTTACACCAAAAATTTAAATGAATAATAAAAGTAAGTTAATGTTTTTAAAAATAAAAAATCCCTAACTTTTCACTGAACAAACCAAATGTATTTTATTTTTTTATTAGTATATATTTACTTTTTGCTCTTTAGAACTAAAGTTATTGGTAGAAAATTAGTAATTCTGATGTAAATTGGTATTTTATCCTCAGAGATTCATATAATTTTTAATGCCTCTATGAGTATGTTCAGCCAGCTTACCCAACTTTTGTCCCTCACCCCCCTAAAATTCCTGAAAAGTAGGGTTTCTCAAAATCTAATCCATTTTTTCCTTCAAAATTTCAGTTTTATTTTGAATTTTTCTTCAGCCAAACCTCTTTTTTCGACTTTCATTTTTCCTTTAAAACGATAAATGTTGTTCATACTCCTACTTCAATAATTTGTGTAGTGTTTTCGTCAAGTCATGATGCACTTTTGACCGGTCACAGGACAACAACAAAACAAGATAGAATTGTGAAATCTTTACTAAATGATAGAAAAACTCTTCAAGTGCCATACATGTTCTGTGCACTTGATTTGGCCACCAGAGATAGAAATCCAAGAGCGTCAGATCCAGGGATTACGAGGGCCATGGCTTGATGGAACTCCTGCCAATCCCCCATTAGGGGAATGTTGTATCCAGAAACTTAGGATTAATGTTGGCGTAGTGTAGAGAGCGCCCTCATGTTGAAAGATTGCATCTTCAAAAAATTGTGGCCCGGCATACAATTCCAACCTGTCTGGTTAGTTTTCCACCACAGTCTGCTCTGCAAAAAGTATGATGTGCACGCTTACACATCATACTATGGAGACTTGAACTGTTTTCCTTTTATTTAGTGAAGATTTCACATTTCTATCTTGTGTTGTTGCTTTTCTACGATCAGACAATAGTGCACCATGAATTAATAGGCACATTATACTTGAAATCAAATATGGGCACTACAGCTAGAAGAGCTCAAAACTGTGAGCAGGTATAGTAAATTCAGTCAGCCTAGTTTCTTGTTCTAGGGAAAAGTAATCTTATTTTCTTAAAAAATCAGTCAATTAGTAAAAATTAACTTGTTATAAATCTATTATGTGTTCAACTACTGCTAATGAATCAGTGCTTCCCTAATTTAAAGCCAAAGACGAAGTCCCTTTTTGGTCCCCCTCCCCCTTCCTTTTTAAGTTCTTTTTCTCCCTAGTGAAACAAAAGATCTTTCCCTGATAATTTTTCACATTGAAAACTGAAAAAAAAAAAAAAAAAACCTTTGGAATTTAGTCAAACATATTTTCACCCTTTGAATTTTAAATGAGAATTTGGATAACAAGCTGTAAGTTTGACAGGTATCTTTACAGACTGTTGTTCAACTTTAGGAAGAAGCATTATTATGTTTTTATTATTTTTAGTTTCTTCTAGGAATAAAACCAAATAATTGGTTTAAAAATACACTTTCATTAGTAATAATTTGCAACCAAAAATTTGTTTGGTAAACTATCTTAGACTAATATTAGTTGTGTTATTTAACCCCACTCATCTATCTCATTAGTCTTCAGACTCTGCAAATCATAAGAATATTTGAAGACTAAATTGTTAAATACAACAATTGCGTACATTCCATATATACTGGAAATATATGGAATTTACGCACTTATTTTTATCATTGCACTTTTGGAAAAGTATGAAATTTGAAATTACTATATACCATTGATGAAAGCTGCTGTGGAAAATATTCTAACCTGTAATAACTCAAGACTGATTATAATTTTGTTTTCAAATGGAGATGTAAGTATGATATTTTTGGTAATTTGATTCAAGTTGAATTTCTATGCCAAATTCTTACTAATAGATTTCATAGTTTAGGTTGGCAGAAATGAAATTGTTTCTCAAAGTTAACTTCAACTTTATATCTACCGAGTTGCACTGCTACGATATTTTTAGTAAGAGTTTACAATAGTGCAAAAAAAGTTTGCACCAGTTTCCTTTTTTTTTTTTTGGAGTTATGAAGGCTGCAAACGTTACTATTGCTAGAAAATAGTCCTTGTGTTTCTTGTTATTGTTCTTTTTAGTCGAGTTAACCATTTCAGAATCTATAGTTGGGGGAAACCTTACCTGGCAGCATTGTGAAGGCTATGCTGACCCTAATCACAGCATTATGAAGCTACCAGGTTAGTTTTGCCTCAATTACAGTTTAGAAAGTATCTCCTTTTACTACCTCTCTAAGTGGTTCAAGTTTTTTTTTTTTCTTTTCAAGTGTTTTTATTTATCTTTTTTCCCCTGCAAAACTGAAACAAGCTACCATTGAGTTGAAAAAAAAAAAAAAAAATTTTTTTAAACCTTTTTATCGATTTTTCTACTTTTTTTTTTTTTTTGTGCTACAAAATTTGAATGTCACTGCTACGAAAATGTGTCTTTCTTCCTCAAAACTTTTTCATTGCTACCAAACTTAATTTTTGCTAAGCCAGACTCTTACAAAACTTCCTAGCAGACAATTTAATAACCAAATAAGATTTCGAAGCAATTTTCAGGGTTGGTGAGCACTAACGAGCTGGAAGCAAACTTTAGTCGTCGTCCCCCCTCGATTTTTTTTTCAGTTTGTAAGCTTTTTCCCGGTAGTATGTTGGTGACCCCTGCTCTGTAATGTGATCAGAGAAGTGCCCATACTATTGCGCCTGCCTATCTTTTTAATAATATTTATAATATATTTATTCATTTATGTGAAAGAGATGTTGTATATATCTATGTATCAATGTCGATAACCCAGGGGAAGGTGCGACTGCAGCCCCTCTCCCAGACCAGAGCCTTTGATCCCCTCAATGTCTTTAAAGATTATCCAAAATTTTGTTTAAAGATCGTCTAAAGTTTCTCATAATCTTTCTTCAGAATCTCACAAAAATCAAGGGGAAGAGTCTGCAAACATTTCCCTCGGCATCAAAGATAACTATCGCGCTTTTCTTTCTTTAATTTCAAAAATTTCCTGATGAAATTTCCCAATCCTTTTTTTGCTGCATCAGGAGACCTTTTTTAAAATTTCAATTTTTAAAAAAAATTTCTGCAGAGTCACTGAACTCAAACCCTTTTTCTAACGGTATCAAAGGTGGTCTAGAATTGTGTTTCGAGGTCCTCAAATTCAGAAACCGAGGGAAAACTCCGATTCCCATCCTTTTCCACTTCATCAAAGATGGCCTGCAATCACGATTTTATGACTTCATTTTCGAAGAATTGGAGTGTTCCCAAATTCTCAACCTTTCAGGTCTCCCCTCCCCGCATTCGATCTGATCGAAGGTTCCCCCCACCCCCTAGTTATCCATATGTTGTAATACGTGTAGTAAAATCTAAATCAAGCAGAGTCACATTGAAATTAAACGACACGCACTGTGAATTACCTCCCCCCCCCCATTCAGATAAGCTCGTCTTCACTGGCTGCTTGATAATTCCATGGCATAAGTGGCCTGGCAGTACATCCCTTTGCTGCCTGGTATGCCTCCCAATATTTATTATTTTATTCTAACCAGGAAACATCACGATCAAGGAAATTCAAAAAAATTCCAAATTGGTGGCATTCGAAAGAGCATTGGAAAACATGTTTATGGCACTGAAACTACGTGCCCTCGTGACCACGTTATCGAAATATGATGTCTTAAAAATTGCCGAAATTTTTAGTAAAGTCGCCAAATTTAGCGAGTTTTGTTCAGAAATGGAAGGTACGGCGCGAATTCAACATCTGCATCTGACAAGACATTTCACTTCCATATTTGGTCACCACCAAAGCTCGTGAGAAATATCGCATTAACTCTTTACTCGGGGTGACTACCATGGCGCGGGGTGTCGTGGCACAGATTGCGGCATTGAAATTTTTAGGGGCTTGTGTTCCGGGATATTAACGTGCAACTGTATAGGAGAAAACGCCACAGCCCGGAATATTTGTTTTATTTTATTGTAAAACCAATGGAATTTTTTGTTATTCTTAAAACTGTCTGTTAAAAAACTGATGTTTAAAACTTTTATGCTTCTGCAGGTGAAATATTTCCACTGAAAGAGTTTATTCGATGATGAAACTGTTTTGAAAAAAATATGATAACCGTAGAGAAACGGTAAACAAACTTTAAAATAAGATAAATAAATACCTTTGTGCTGAACAGTAAAGTAAGATGCTTCTTCTAACGTTGCTTTGTCTTACTTTACACTTTAAAGTCTTTTTTTTTTTTTGAAAAGTCGTAAATCTGAAGTCTTCAACAGTATCTAAATACGAAGAAAACGACATTTTTAAAGATTTCAAACCATGTTCTCAAATTAAAAAAAAAAACGATTTCTGTCAGTTATTTCCAGTGTGTTTTTCGTTATGTGTATCGTTTTCAAGTTATGTGTAAACCCTCTAACAAGTCAAATAAAAAAAAACTGTATTAATTTTTATTTTGCTCGTATTTGAATTCCCTTTTAACGTGAAACATAATTGGTAAAAGTGACTTCAGTATTTTTAAAAATGACTAAATAACATGCAATATGATGTGCATTTACGTTATAGCGACTTTCAGTTGCAGTGACAGACTTTTTCGAATTGTTGTAATGAACGTCGACTATAAAATTTTTGATAAGAATCTGTTATGAAGTAATTTCCGACATCGTTAGTTTTGCTGTGCAAATTTTTGACATTTACTATCCGTTGTTTTCTTTTTTTTAAATTATTATTTTTTCGATTTTAAATTAAACATTTTCGCTAGCAGTGGTCAGACAATAAAACTTCATGAATGATAATAACTTTTGAAAAAATAAATAAGAGCTGGGATACTACAATCCATGATCATGTTCTTTCAACATCAAAAACTATCCATTTTATTTTCAATATATAAGCTTTAATAAGCATGTTTTTTTTTTTACTTATTCATATTAATTATCGTACATAATTATTAATTACTTACAACACATTTCATTACAAGAGTACAAAGTAAAACACACTTGAAATGCACTTAAATTCTGAAATGCATTATTATCACGATTACAAAGTTAAATCCTACGTTCAATTTCGTTATAAAGTTGTAGCTCCTCTGGATAAAGCTCTCTAGTTTCCATTTCACAGGCTTCATAGTTACTTTTTGATTTTACCCACACAAGTAAAGGGTTAATTCGAAACATCGTTTACGCGCTTTGCAGATGACCAGAAATGGAAATGAGAGTCTTGCTAGACGCAGGCGATGATGACAGGGTTGCCAGATTTTTGAAGCAGAAAAATACTACACCTCCTCTGAAAAAATACTACAAAATACTACATTTGGCGCCATCTACATTACATTTTATAAAACTACAGTATTACCAAATACATATATGTATATGAATCTTAACACTGATAGATTGATATATTTATTTGTTTCATTTTTCCTGTTCCACTACATTTTTACTTGTTTTACCGCTTTTTTTCTTCAAATTGGCAACATTTCTGCTTTGTTTTTAAATATTTAAACTTTGTAATTTGTTTTGTCTCTCTTTTTTTTTCGAAATAAAAAAAAATCACATATAAACCATATTTTAGCGAAATACTACAAAAAATACTACGCCCCTAATTTGGGGCGAAAAAATACTACCGTAGTATCAAAAATACTACGTCTGGCAACCCTGGATGATGACGATTTCACGTGGTATTTTCCATTTCTTGCCAAGTCTTTAAATTTGGCGAATTTTCGTAAGATTTCGACAGACTTTGACCCCCCATATCTCAAAAACAAAAGGACGAGGGCACACAATATTTGGGTCAAATTTTTTTCTAAAGATACTCTTTCGAATGCGACCATTTTTAACTTTTTTCATGATTACTGAACTCGTGATGTTTCCTGGTAAGCAGTTAAATACGTTTTATAAAACGATTCTTGATAAACCCGATATATTTCGGCACTTAGGTTTCTATGGAAATTGTTTTTGAAGTTTTTATGGAATTTGTTAGTTTTTGAACAGAGAGAAAGTGAGAGAGAAATAGTAACAAGAAGCTCCATTCCGAACTAAAAGAGCTTACTTTTCCATGTACCAATATCAACTTTCTAATATCTGATCAATATTCTCAAAATTAGCTAAAATCCCAAATTATTTCAAACATAATTTTAAAATATTTTAAGCTAATTTCTAGAAATAAAATACACCTTGCTCATCTAAAGCACTAGATGTGTAAAAAATAAACGAACAAATAAAGTAGCTACACCTTTTAAACAAAACAGCTAATACTTTTTTTTCCTTTTTTTTTATAAAACATCTTTAACCGCTTTCAAAAAGTAAATAAAAGGATGAAAATTAATAAGTTTTTATTGTTTATTTATTCTTTAATATTGTGCTTATTACTTGAAAATGGCTGGTATTCGTAAAAAAACAAACACCATTCGAAATTTGAATTTTTTCCTCACAGTAGCGGTAAATTGATTTGAAATGTCTCTAAAGTAGTTAATTTATTCCCTTCTATAGCAAAGTGCATGATAAAATGCTTTAAAGAAAAGAATCGGATCGAAAACAAGGTAAGAAAAGGTCAACCGGCAAAGTTGACAAAGCGTGATCGGAGAATTACAGTTAAAAATTTTATGAAAAATACACATTTGAGTGCTGTAAAAGTTTCTGCAGAGTTGAATTAAAATTTTTACGTTTAATTTTCACCTCAAATTAAACGTAAGTTAAAACTGGTCTGATTAGCTGGATTACATGGGACTTCTTCCCGCAGAAAGTTTCTTAACCTTGCGAAAAATAAAAAACTTGCGCGTTTCTTCACAAAATCAATAATCAATAGGGTCAAAACGTTTTATAATTACATCTTACTTACAGATAATAATTAATTTAACATTTTTGGTTAAATTGTTGTATAATTGTAAATAGAAGAAAAAAAATCGGAACTTAATCTTAAGAACTTAGTTGGACCAGTTAATCAGGACGGTGAAGGTGTTCCTGTGTGACTGTGCATATCAGCATCAGGACTTGGTAGTTTGGATTTTTTTGATGAAATAATGGATCATGCTGTTTATTTAAATATTTTAAAAACCAATTTTAAACTCTTGGCCAAAAATTTGGTTATTGGAAACAACTTTGTTTTTTATCAAGATAACGATAAGAAGCACACGGTTTACAATGTTTGCGTCTAGTGCCTCAAAAATTCTCCTAAAAAAAGTTTAGAAAGTACCCCTTCTATTACCAGACTTGATCTTAATGCATATTTAGAGATATCTGGTGGCTAGATTACGAAAATGCGGCTTTGAAACAAAGATAGAGCTAGAAAACAGTAAGACTCGAAGTTTGGTTGAGCCCGCACTTACTCAGAAATTACGCAAAAAAAAAGGGAAGAAAAAAGAATGAAATTTACACTGGTGTGCAAAAATTAAGGACGAGACGGTTTTTTTCAATATAACTTTGTACTAAAGCTTTCCAAATCAACACATTTAATACCGTAAGATCCCCAATACGTAAGGACATGTGTAATGTAAGCAACACTTACTAAAAGAGAAATCAGAGGGATAAAAAGAAGCTTTATTGAAAAAGTAGCATGGAGCGCAATGCGACTGAAGGCCGAAACATCCCTGTGATGGGTGTCCAGCAAGAAACATCCGGTCTTTAGTAGGGGATATGATCTCCCCCGACTGCTAGGCAGGTTTCACAGCGTCTGCCCATGCTGAGAATGAGGGTGTCAATGAGTTGTTGAGGCATTGCTGCTCATTCGTCTTGCCGCGCCAATCGAAGCTCCCGAATCGTTACTGGTGGTAAGGTACGAGCTTCCAAGCGTCTGCCTAGAAAATCCCATACATGCTCGATGGGATTGAGATCCGGAGATCGTGCCGGCCAATCCATACGTTCAATATCCTCACTCTCTAAGAGCTGTTCGGCAGCTACTGTCAGGGCCGGGTTGCATTTAAGCATACGGTACTCGAGTTTGGACATGTGAATAACACGCGCTCTTCATTGGTCGAATCGTCTGTCAATCAATTGCCTTTCCCTCCGTCGCCGCTGAAACACGCGCCATGTTGTCTGAGATGGCCGATATGGATTTGCTCTCGTTCTCCATGAAAATAAAAAGCGAACATCTACCTGCTAAGTTTCACAATATTATTGTAGAAAATGATGAAAAGATTTTAATAAGAAGCAACGTCAAGACCATGGTGGACATAGATACTTGAGTCCGAGAATTTGGAAACAAAACAAATACTAAGTGGAACACGAGAAATTGATGCCTATCAGGTCAAAAGTTCGTTTGCTGATAAGTTTTTTTTCCCTTCGTCCTTTCTTTAAAATACTTAATTTAACTTTGAATACCTTGATTTTTTTTAAACATGTTATGAACTTTTAAATAAAATTGTGCAGTTATGTTTTCTATAGATTTGAAGTGTTAATAAATGATTAAAAAACAATTATTCATGGCTTATATATATATATATATATATATATATATATATATATATATATATTAGGGCCCGACCGATGGCATTTTTTGGCCGATGGGCCGATGCCGATTGTTCAAAGACGGCCGATGGCCGATTGTTTTCCTCCGAATGGCCGATTGCCGATGGCCGATGCCGTTGGCCGATGCCAAAAAAAAAAAAAATCAAACAGAAATAAATTGATAAGATTATCAGGGATTTAAAGGATCATTGATTTATTTCACTTTACTTCCTTTCTAGGAATAAGGAAGCGTAATCACAAAAAAAAAAAAAAAAAAAAATCAGATTTCTCGACCTAAATTTCTATTTTACGATCACCAAATTTAAACTTCACAATTTTTTTCGGCACATCTCTACGTGCCTATGCACCTAAGAACATATAGATGACCAAAATATCCATTTTGAACGCCTCCTCAGTTAATTATCGCAAATTCTCTTGTGATGCCTTCATGCGCGTAAACTCGCGTCACTTAAAAACGTTATGAAGTAGTAAGCTGAAAACGCATACGTACGTAGTATGATCTAAAAGTTCGAGGACAAGTTGTATAAAACCTTACCCTGAATAGTTCACATTACCGAAGCACATTTATCTACAAAATAACCTTGGACGACTATGCACTTCTGCCAACGTTCATATAGCTTTTAGAAGCACTCCTGGAATACATTTTTCGCAACCTCCTGTAAAGCCTCTTGCGCTGCTGCTTTAACTTCATCGTGGGGAAGAAGGCGACTTTCATGTTGCAGATGCAATGTTCGATTGGTCAATACTCTGATATGCCAAACAAATAACCTAACGTTTCGTCGAACTTAGCTCCGTGTGACTTTTACCTGTTCCCAGCAAAAAAAAAAAAAAAAAAAAAACATTTGCATGGACGCCGCTTTCTTCCGTCAGGAGAAGATAAAAATGCATCATAGAAGGTAGCGAAAAGTGGCTTCTAGGAGTGATTCCAAAAGTTATATGAACACTGGCAGAAGTACATAGTCCCTCAAGGTGACCTTTTGAAGGTGGATGTGCTTCGGTTATGTGAACTATTCTGGGTAAGGTTTTATACAACTTGTCCCAGAACTTTTGGATCGTTCTACTTACAATTTGTATAGGGTGTAGTTATGCTTCCCCTTTTTTGACTGCTGTATGATGAAATAGAAAGAACAACAGCCAAAAAAAAAAAAAAAAAAAAAAAAGAAAGAAGGAAAGAAAGAAAGGAAGATAAACAAAGAGACTGTTTAATAACCTATTGATTTTTTTAAATTGAACATATAACTAAGATTTCAGTAATATTGAAAAAATGTATGGATTTAGGTACACTAAAATTAGTTTAAAAACATTAAATTATGTTGTTTAATCATTCAAAAAAAAAAGAATAAAACTATGAAACCGTCAACAAATAACGCAATTTAAGTGGAAAGATTGCACATAGACATTTTTTAGTCATCAAATTAAACAAAAAAGATAACAGATAAATTACAATATTAAATCATAATAGGAATATTTTCGTACTTATTTAAAATTTATGAATAGAAAAGTTTGCATTTCTCATAAATTTTGCTGAAAAAAGAAATAGCCATGAAAAGAGCGAGGTTCTTAAAACGCAGCTACAATAAACAAACTCAATATTTACACCAAGTTAATAACTGAATAAATATACTACTTGATCTGTTGTTTACACACATAATATTGAACAATTTGGTTGTTTAATCTTTTATGAAGCTTTACAAAGAAGTTCAAATTAAATTTTTCAATTTAACAATAATTTTCTGAAATTTAAAAAATTGCATAATAGAAAGTCCTTGAAACTTTTCTATAAAAAACGAAAATAACTCATTCATTGATTTTATAAAAATACATAAAAATAGTTATTTACAACAGAAAAAAAATCGATCGCTATTAATGATGCAAAAAAGATGGCGCATTACGAAATATAGGTGAAACAAGTATGAGAAATACGCAAAATGACATTTCTTGACCAAAATAAATAATCGCTAAATATTTAAGAAATGCTTGAAACGACGAGGGATGGTTTGGGAGGGGGGGTCACCCTCTGATTGTGGAGTAACTCACACTTCGGCCCCAACTTCGACCTCATGTTTTTAGTACAGAACCGCTACCACCAACGCCTCGGAAGAGTTTCTGAATCTACTTCAGCACATCTGAAGAAAAAATTCAAAAGTCCCTTTGATTTCCGAATTATGTCACCATTCAAAACGTCTTTAACCAATTTCTTACATTAATGCTCTAAATTCTTTCTAAACAATAAATTAAGTTCGAAAAATAAATCTTTAATTTTATGAATGGTGTTAGTTTTAAACAACTCAGAAGTACAACTAGAGTTTAATTTCAGAAATTGAGGGAGTGGGAGGAGGGCCACACAAGTGTTCTCGGAAATTCAAAAAATACTCGTAAAAAATAAGAGTTCAAAATAATTATAAACATGGAGCAGAAAAACCTTTTAAAACTTGCACCCGAGTTTGTTTTGACGTGCAGTGGCGGATTTAAAATATAGCAAATGTTGCAATTGCGCGATAGGCTCCATAACCATAGGGGCACCGTAGGAGTTACAAAAATGCTTATGATAAATGTTTTATAACTTCTGTGATAGAGAAATAGGGCCACAAAATGTATTTCGACGGGCCCCAAACTTGTAGCTCCGCCGAAGCGATACAGAAAATACTGCATTACTGTGGGTCATATTACAAACATCGAAAAATGAAAAATTACCGTCGGTTCAATGGGAATCTAACAAAAGGAAACAAAACCGGTTTCGCCATCTCATATTTGTTTCCATGGTCCCCAATTCGGCAATATATCACCAAATAATCGTCAGTCTAAGACGCTATATTAGTTTTGCATTGAAATATGTAACTAATAGCTGCAAAAAATGAGTAAACTGGCTTTTCAGAACACCCGATCGAAAACAAAAAGGAAAGTGCACAACTGGAACGTACGCACACCCCACATGCGAAAATTTAACCTTCTACAGCTTAACATTTTTGAGTTATGACTTATGAGAGATATATACGTACATCCAGCTGCAAGAAACAACGCAATAATTAACTTGTTTGTACCTGAATGAAAAATTAAAAATTCCTTCAGGGGTGACTAAAATAAATTCATACTGAAATTCAAGTAAAAAATTTTATTAAGAAAACAATAACTCCCTTTACAATGTATTAAAAAGTAAGACTGCAAAGGTCCTTTTTTTTTCAAAAACATCGGCCAATTCCATCGGCTTTTCGATGTATTTTAAGGCCGATGGGTCGATGTTTCCTGCAAGTTAGCATCGGCCGCCGATGCCGATGCCGATGCATCGGTCGAGTCCTAATATATATATATATATATATATATATATATATATATATATATATATATATATATATATATATATATATATATATATATATATATATATATATATATATATATATATATATATATATATTTATTTATTTTTTTATTTATATTTCAAAGTAAATTTTTAATTAAACTGTTGAACTACAGTGTGATGTATTCCAGGATTTATTAGTACAACACTTGCCATTGGTGTGAAAATATTTTAAATTATTGTTGAATCTATCAATTTCAAAATGTTTTAATTGACAAAGGGAAACACAGCTAAACATCAAAATTATGTATAACATTTCTTATAAAATGCAATTAAAACAGAAAAAGGAGTTATTTTTTATATTTAGGCAATTCCGGTTATTTTTTGCTTATGCTTGACTGAAAAAAAAATGTTCCCATGAAAATAATTACTATGATAATAATAATAGCTGTAGCTTGTTGTTTTAAAGCCTTATTAAGATAGATTAATTTTCGTTAGGATGATTACAAGTTATCTGTGGTTGCGTACATTTTTTGTTTTTTCTAAAAGCTTAAGTAAACCAGAATTTACTTTAAATAACTGGTTCATTTGTGGCAAATCACAGGATTTCAGAAAACACGTACCCAAGGGCGACTTTTAACTACCTTTTTTGGGGGGCGGCAGTGGAGGATGACAAATTTTTAGAGTGAACTGCTTAGGTGTCAATAAAAAGCACCAAATCAGATAGCAATAAGGCACCAAATAACTTTACGAAAGAATTTTATGAACTATTTTTTTAAAAAAAAAAGGTTTCAACCTTTACAACTCAAGATAATTCATGAATTGAATCAAATTTTGTAATTATTTTCACTTTATTCATAAAATATTTCAACACAAGGGATGGATAGTATTGTGGACAATTGGGGGGGGGGGGGGGGAATGCCCTATAGCCTCTCCTGTAGCTGCCCCAGCGGATACAAAACGCGGATACACACAAGCCCCTAGTAGCACACAATGATGGCACAATTCTAGTTTTAAATCAGCGTTAAAGTTTGTGACAGCGTGGAATAGAAATTAACTATACTATAAAGGATATGTCTAGCAAACCATTCCAGATAACTTTTCTGAGCTATTTTGAGGGTTTTAAATCATTGTCTTTTTAATGTCTCTTTTAAGTTTGCTTCTGGTTATTGCATCACTCGAGTTTCGGTTGGTATAATGGTTCATAGAAACGTTGGAAAACAATTATAATAAGATTATTTTCTAGCAAATTTCACCTTAGCAATGATTGAACAACAAGATAAAAATGAATATTTTTATTGATCCAATCCATACGTATAACAAAACGCCACTTATACATAAAATACATTAAAGAAAAAGTTTATGAAGAAGCATGCTCGATTCGCAAGCAACAGAAATCCACAATGTAAACAACAAAATAGTTGCCACTCAAACATAACCTTCTTTTTAAAATCAGAACAAAATTGCGGCCACTACGCTTTCGAGAAACATAAAAAGATAGCAAAACAATTTATTTCTCAACAAAACAATTTATTTCTCAAAAATGAAAAATAAACAGCTTATAACACGGATGTTTACATTTGGACTTAACGTTCTCCGCATCACTTCCAGCGAAAGGCGATTGATTGACAGACGATTCGACCAATAAAGAGCGCGTGTTATTCACATGTCCAAATTCGAGTACCGTATGCTTAAATATGCGGCCGGGTTTAGCTCTCGAACCACTCCGTGCAAAAGGGAAAAATTGCGCCCCTTTTGAAATGCATGTAGAAATGAGTCCCCCCCTCCAACTAATAAAAAACACATGCTCTTTTCTACATTTTTTTGGCAAACGCATAAAATATGTCAAAGTAACTTGGCAATTAATGTAAATTGTAAATATTAGGACTCGACCGATGCATCGGCCTGGCCGATGCATCGGCGCCGATGGTTCAACAATTTAGCCATCGGCATCGGCATCGGCGGCCGATGCTAACTTGCAGGAAACATCGGCCCATCGGCCTTAAAAAACATCGAAAAGCCGATGGAATTGGCCGATGTTTTTGGAAAAAAAAAGGACCTTTGTTGTTTTACTTTTTAATACAAAGTAAAGTGAGTTATTGTTTTCACATAAAATTGTTAACTTAAATTTCAGTATCAATTTTTATTTCAATCACCCCTGAAAGAGTTTTTAATACTGCATTCAGGTACCAAACAAGTTAATTATTGCGTTGTTTCTTGCGGTTGAGGATGTATGTAAGTAATCTGTCATAACGTCATAACTCAAAAATGGTAAACTGTAGAAGGCTAAAATTTTCGCGTGTGGGGTGTGCGTACGTTCCAAGTTGGGCAATTCCCCTTTTTGTTTTCAATCGCCGGGTGTTCTAAAAAAGCCTATTTACTCATTTTTTTTGTGGCTGTTAAATACTTATTTCAAGGCAAAACTAATAAACGCGCCTCAGACTGACGATTATTTGGTGATATATTGCCGAATTGGAGACTATGGAAACAAATAGGAGACGGCGAAACCGGTTTTTGTTTCATTTTGTTAGCATTCTCGTTGAACCGACGGTAATTTTTAATTTTTTGATATTTGTAATATGAATCACAGTAATGCAGTCTTTTTTGTATCGCTTCGGCGGGAGCTACACGTTTGGGGCCCGTCGAAACACATTTTGGGGCCCTATTTCTCTCTCATAGAAAATGTAAAACATTTATCATAAGCATTTTCTAACTCGGGCCCCTACGGTTATGGGGCCTCTTGTGCAATTGCAATATTTTAAATCCGCCACTGCGCGTCAAAACGAACTCGGGTGCAAGTTTTAAAAGAGTTTTTCTGCTCAATGTTTATGATTACTTTGAACTCTTTTTTTACGGCTATTTTTTGTATTTCCGAGAACACTTGCGTGCCCCTCCTCCCACTCCCTCAATTTCTGAAATTAAACTGTAGTTGTACTTTTGAGTTGTTTAAAAGTAACACCATTCATAAAATTAGAGTTTTTTTTTTTTTTTTTTCAAGCTTTATTTTATTGTTTAGGAAAAATTTAGAGAATTAATCTAACAAAATTGATTAAAGACGTTTCGAATAGTGACATAATTCGGAAATCAAAGGGACTTTTGAATTTTTTCTTCGTAAGTGCTGAAATTGATTCAGAAACTCTTCCGAGGCGTTGGTGGTAGCGGTTCTGTACTAAAAAAATGAGGCCGAATATTGTGAGTTACCCCAAAATCAAAGGGTGACCCTCCTAACCCACCCTCGTCGTGTCAAGCATTTCTTACATATTTAGAGATTATTTAGTTTGGTCAAGAAATGTCATTTTGTGTATTTCTTATATTTGTTTCACCTATATTTCGTAATGCGCCATCTTTTTTGCATCATCAATAGCGATCGATTTTTTTTTCTGTTATTGAAAAAAGTTAGTAAGTTAAATAATAGTTACCGCATAAGTAACTATTTTTATGTATTTATATAAAATCAATGAATAACTTATTTTCGTTTTCAGCATATTTTTAATAATATGTTATAGAAAAGTTTAAAGGATTTTCTATTATGCAATTTTTTAAATTTCAGAAAATTATTGTTAAATTGAAAAATTAAATTTGAACTTGTTCGTAGTGCTTCATAAAAGATTAAACAATCAAATTATTCAATATTACGTGTGCATCAGATCAAGTAGTATATGTATTCAGTTATTAACTTGGTGTAAATATTGAGTTTGTTTATTGTAGTTGCGTTTTAAGAACCTCGCTCTTTTCATGGCTATTTCTTTTTTCAGCAAAATTTATGTCACTCTTATAGTTTTTATGAAAAATGCAAACTTTTCTATTCATAAATTTTAAATAAAAAATATTCCTAATATGATTTAATATTGAAATTTATCTGTTACCTTTTTTGTTTAATTTGATGACTAAAAAATGTCTGCGTGCAATTTTCCCACTTTAATTGCGTTATTTGTTGACGGTATCATAGTTTTATTCTTAATTTTAATGATAAAACATAATTTAATGTTTTTTAACTATGTTTAATGTATCTAAATCTATACATTATTACAATATTACTGAAATCTTAGTTATATGTTCAATTTAAAAAAAATCAATTGGTTATTAAACAGTCTCTTTGTTTCTCTTCCTTTTTTTTCTTTCTTTCTTTATTTTATTTTATTTTTTTTTTTTTTGGTTGTTCTTTGTCTTCCATCATACAGCAGTCAAAAAAGGAAAAACATAACTACACCCTATACAGATTGTACGTACTACGATCCAAAAGTTCGGGGGACAAGTTGTATAAAACCTTACCCAGAATAGTTCACACAACCGAAGCACATCCACCTTCAAAAGGTCACCATGAGGGACTATGTCAGTGTTGCCAGATGGTCAAATCCAGATTTCCCCAATTCCCTTCCAACTTTTCCCCCAAAAAGCGAAGTTTTCTATCAAAATTCCCCAAATTTAAAAATTATTTTCCCACTAATATTTTCATAAAAAGAATCGACTTCCTCTGATATTTTTGTCTCCTTGAAAAAAATTCCCCCCCCCCAAATAGCCAAATTTTCTTACAAAATTCCCCAACTTTTTTTTTCTTCCCATTATCGCTTTTTTTTTGTCTTTATCTTTTTTTTCTTTACTAATAATAAAGCTGAAAGTCTCTCTCTCTCCGGATTTCTCCCTCTCTCTCTGTCAGGATCTCTGTGGCGCGCATAGCACCTAGACTGTTCGACTGATTTTCATGAAATTTGGCAAAGAATCAGTTTGTAGCATGTGGGTGTGCACCTTTAAGCGATTTTTCGAAAATTCGATTTTGTTCTTTTTCTATTCCAATTTTAAAAACATTTTCCCGAGCAAAATTATCATAAGATGGAAGACTAAATTACCAAGTTATCATAATATGGAACCGTAACGTGGGCAAGCCAATTGGCGAGAAATTCACCATGCATTATTTGTAAATATACAGGGGAACCAAAATACCTTTTAATTTTTCTACTACGGGCAAAGCCGTGCAGGTGCCACTAGTCATAAATACAAGCGCCTGACCGAAAGATAAGAAATAACCAAATATTTTTTTTCTACTCGCAATTAATACTCTGCTTCTGTAAATTTTAACTATGATTTTTGTATATATTTATCCAAGAATATTCTTCATCACACTTATTTTTGCCTGTTTCACGTATCAACTAGAAACCCAGGTAGAACTATTAATGCGAATTCCGTACATAATATTCCACATAATATGAAATGCGAATTCCTTAAAGTTGAACAAAACTAAACCAACGCTGTTTGATATAAACAATGTAACTACCAGATGTCAAGACGCAAATTTAATTACAAATTTCCCCGAGGTTTTTTTCCCCCAAGTTTTCCCCAAGAAAATTTTTCCCCCCAAAGAATTCCTCTCAAAACCCATTTCCTCAAAATTTCCCCAGGGAGCACCAGATTTCCCCAAAATGGGAAAATTTCCCCCAATCTGGCAACATTGGACTATGTACTTCTTCCACAGTGTTCATATAACTTTTGGAAACACTGATGGAAGTCATTTTTCGCTACCTTCTGTGATGAAGCTTTATCTTCTCCTGACGGAAGAAAGCGGCATCCATGCAAATCTTTTTTGCTGGGAACAGGTAAAAGTCATACGGAGCTAAGTCCGACGAAACGTTATGTTATTTGTTTGTCATATCAGAGTATTGACAAACCAAACCGTGCATCCTCAACATGAAAGTCGCCTTCTTCCTCACGATGAAGTTAAAGCCTTACAGGAACTTGCGAAAATGGCTGCCAGTGCTTCTAAAAGCTGTACGAACGTTGGCAGAAGTGCATAGTAGTTCAAGGTGACAATTTTGTAGATAGATGTGCTTCGGTAATGTGAACTATTCAGGGTAAGGTTTTATACAGCTTGTCTCAAACTTTTAGATCATACTACGTACGTATGAGTTTCCAACTTACTATTTCATAACATTTTTGAGTGACGCAAGTTTACGCGAATGAAGACATCACAAGTGAGTTTGCGATAATTAACTAAGGAGGAGTTCAAAATGGAAATTTCGGTCATCTATATGTTCTTAGGTACATATGCATGTAGAGATGTGCCGAAAAAACTTGTGAAGTTTAAATTGGGTGATCGTAAAATATAAATTTAGGTCAAAATCTGATAAATATATTTTGTGATTACAATTCCTTATTCGTCGAAAGAAAGTAAAGTGAAATGAATCAATGATCCTTTAAACCTAAAAATCTTATCAATTTATTTCTGTTCGATTTTTTTTTTTTTTTTTTTTTTTTGCCATCGGCCAACAACATCGGCCATCGGCCATCGGCAATCGGCCATTTGGAGGAAAACAATCGGCCATCAGCCATCGGCCATCTTTGAACAATCGGCCAACAATCGGCATCGGCCCATCGGCCAAAAAATGCCATCGGTCGAGCCCTAGTAAATATTAATAATATTTTTCTAATCGGTTGACAGATTTGATTCTGGTAATTTCCAATTCTCCATTCATAAGACAGGGTTCTAAGAGGGAGCGAATCTAACGTCTGGTTTAAGTGGAAGTCCTTACTAGAATATGAGCATACAAATTAGGGGACTTGTGTTATCTATGTGAAATCTGGAATTAGTAGAATTATGCTTAGGTGTACATGCATATTACTAATCCTCTTTCTATGTGCAAATAAATAAATAAAATAGTTTGAATTTTGAGATTTTGAAATCGGATTATGTTTTTTGCAATCACGAATTGCGATAGGATCCTACTCGTTAGGTTCTACTAAAGGCTCTTATCGCTACGAAAATTGGAATTCAAGACTTAAAAATTCAAATGTATGCCTGGGACTGATTGCTATGCGCTGGATGTCATGTACTGGATACTTTTTTCGCGAAGAAAAGGTTGTGTACAGTCGAGAAGGTCGTTTATAAATAGTTCGATTCCGAGAAACGTGGAGGCTTGCATTATAATAGAAAATAAAATCAAGGGTCGGACTTCGTTCAACGGTCAAGTGCAATTCGTGATTGCTCAAAAAAAAAAAAAAAAAAAAAAGAGCAATGAACATTGCGTCAGGGTTAAATTTTGCGCATAAATAGCGGGTCCAGGGGTTACACCCTGGAAATGAATAGTAGCTCTGAAAACGCTATTTTAGACAATCTTTGATGATATAAGGAAGAGAAAGAATGTTAAGGGGACCTCTGTTCTGTAAATAAAATTTGAAAAAAAGGGGGGGGGGGGAAGGAGTTGTCAAAACGTCTAGAGAGGAAAATTTTCCAAAAAAAAAAAAAAATGCAGTTGTTAGCAATCTTTGTTTTTTTATTATTATTATTTATTTATTTATTTATTTTTATTATCTTTTTATTTCTAATGGGGCTATGCTAGAGACCTTGACTTTTGTAGACTTAGTGCGATCTCCCGATGTAGCATCCATTCTTTCACGTGGCACCGTGCCACGATAATATCGAAACCCAGTTTCCGTATCAAATGGAGGTACCTGGGCTCTAACAATTCGAAACTGAGCTGGGAATTTAATTTTTCCGAGAGTACTTCAAGCCAAACGAATAATCGAAGGATCTTTCACATGCTACAAAATCATACGACCCGGGCGTGTCTATTTTATGCATCTTAAAAATTCACCGATTGGAGCCAGGTTTGAACCTGCGTCTTCAAGCGTAAGATGCCAACGCCTAACCATTACACCACTCGGTCGGCAGGCAACACTTGTTGAAGCAAGGGGACGGGATGGGGTATGGGATCATCCCCATACATTTTTCGTCCAAAATACGTAATTGTAAGTCATCTTAAGAGAGAGAATGGGATTGGAGAATTCTTCATATCCCATCGCAGTTTTAGGTGATGTTAGGATGAGGAGAGTCAAGTGCCTCTCCCCTCGAAATTGAAATCGTTTAAACAAAAGTTGACCTTTACTGGTGGAAAGGGTAGGTTCGGAAGAACTTCCGTGAAAACTTTTCAAAATTGAAATAATAACTACGCAAATTGTAAGCAATCTTTGATGGCGTTAGGTGTAGGGGTAAGATTCGAGGAGACTTCCTCGGAAATTTTTCAAAATTAAAGTTTTGAAAACAACTGCTGACAATCTTCGATGTTATTATAGGGATCAGGTTTTAGGGTTCTAGGGTTTCCTCTAACCCTAGGAACTCTTTCGAAATCACAGTCCTAAAAACGCAAATATTAAAATTTTTAATTTTCACTCTTACCTTGCATTTTAACATGTTTGAATTCAAACGCTTACAGCCCCAGTAGAATATTTCATTGTTTTGGACGGAGGTGTTTTATTTTTTTATTATTTTATTTTTGACTTTTGTGTGATCACTATAGTCATTTTTTCTACTATGTTTCATTTTTAAATCGCGTGCCTCATTAATCTCCTGCAGACTTCTTGTTTTATATATAACTTTCGTTATTTCCCTTCAACTAGTTAACAACTTCTTGTGCGACTTTTCATAACAATCATTTAAACCTCACTTCTCTCTATTTTGATTTTTTATCTGTTTGAACCATATTTCAGCGGCACATACATTTTTCAGAATTTACCTGTGAGATTTTCATGGTAAAAGAAAAAAAAAAAATGAAAGAAAGAAAAACAGAAACAGAAAAGCATCAGCTCCCCAGACGCTATCTTGCTTATTGAAAAATGTAAACATTTTTTAGTCTAAAGCTTGCCATGAGTTTTCAAATTGCACTGAATACTGTAAAAGGATGATTCTTGAAAAACTGTACCGTGCGTAACGCTAAGTTTTTATTTTTTCCAGTTAACCAAAGCCTTCAAAAAATATGCTGTCGGGGAATAATACATGCTTTAATATACTTTCAAAGCATAACAGTAAATCACGTATTTAATGAATAGTTACTTGAATAAAATAAAAAACTTTGCGTTACGTACGGGACATTTTTTCGAGAATTGCCCAAAAGCGTACTTTTCGCTAGGTTTTAATTTTTGCAACCCCGTCATAATCGAAAATTTTAAACCTCGCGAAAAATCTTGTTGTGTCGGATTTATCAACTTTCGCTTCTGTTTACAAAAAAATCGCGAAATTTTCAGCTTGCGAAATCACCGTTATTTTCATTTTCGTGAAAATTACGGCTCGAGAAAGTTAGTCCTATTACAGTAGCTTTTTTTCTGCTTAAAGATGTTTGAAACGTTCATCTCAGCAGCCCTTAGTTGGTTTTTTTTCTTATTAGTACAGATGTTCTTTGATATATTACTAAATATATGTATATATTTTTTTAAATTTTCATTTTGTTCTCAAATTTTACAGAAAAAATTGTCATTTTTGTTATTTTTTTTCTTTTAAAATCTTTAACGCCCCGAAGGATTTCCTTTTGTTACATAAGTGAAATCAAATTGGCTGTTCGTTTTCTGAAAAACTGGGATGTTTACTCCGCTCCCTCCCCCCCCCCCCATCCTGGAGACTATGGGGACTCCGATGGGAAATTACTGTAATCTTCCAAAAATTTCGTAATTCGGCAAATTTTACCTGACATTCTGCAAATTTGGAGACATAATTGAAATATTTAAATGACTAACTGTAACTATTTACTAGAGATGTAAGTACATGTGTGCATATCCATGCAAAGTTTGGAGCTCCGTTTGGCAGAGAATTTCTCTCCTCCCAAAAATTTAAGTTCGGGGCGCCCCTGCTGGTGTTGATCCTACTGATTATTCTCCTTCTTTTAAAATGATTTTAAAGACGCTGTAATTAGTAAAAGAACTAACACCTTTTACTTCAAACTTGTGCAGACAGTGATTATAGAATAGATAAAGGGATATCGCGATGCATCCTCTTCATTTGTAGATGGTGGCAGTATTTTTTCCAGATAACTTATTTATTTATTTTTCCAGCCGCTCAGCTGCAAATATTTTTCTCATTTTGATTTGGCAATTTTGCGCCCCTCAAAAACTTTTACTCCGTGCCGGGGCACAGACGGACGGAGTATTAGTCCGGCCCTGCTACTGTGCGATGACATGGTGCATTGTCGTCCATGAAAAGGAACTGCGGACCCATAGCGCCTCTAAAAAGACGCACATATGGAAGAAGAATCTCGTTACAATAACGGGTCCCGTTGACTGAACCTGCGTCGAAGATGTGAAGGTCTGTACGACTACCAAGCATGATGCCTCCCCAAACGAGAACACCGCGACCTCCATACCTGTCCCTTTCAATGATGTTCGAGGGATGATTGCGGCTTCCCCGCTCTCTCCAGATGAGTATGCGATGATAATCGGTACTCAGACTGAATCTGCTCTCATCTGTAAAGAGTACTCGTCCTCATTCATTGTCTCTCCAATTCCGGTGTTCCCGGCACCACAGAGAACGCCTTCTCCGATTGGCAGGCGTTAGAGGCAGGGGCGTAGCTAGACCCGACTTTCGGGGGGGGGGTCTTCTTTTACATATATATATATATATATATATATATATATATATATATATATATATATATATATATATATATATATATATATATATATATATATATATAAATTTTTTTAGTATTAAAGAAATGAGAGGGAGGTGTATCTTACATACTTTGGAAAGGGGTGACCCTATTCCGATACTTGTGTCAAACAAAACAAAAGCAAGGAATTTTTTATTTTTTTAATGTTGTGGAAAATTCAACTTTTGTTTTCTTTTTTCTTTAATTTAAAGTGAAATTTTCTAGCATTCTCTTGTCAAAACCAGTCTTTCCAAATCAAGGGGAAATCAAATATCTGATGAGCGTGTTCCGTTCATTTCAGTGTGACTGCTTAATTTAGAGGCTAACACACATCTACAAAAGCTGGCATCCCTGAAAGCTAATAGATACTTCCATTTCTGCCTGTAAATTGGATGTTTGACTTTCAATCTCATCGGTGGTCAGACTATAAAGATTTTTTTTACTAACTTGGTTTGCACTAAAAGTATGAAATAA
The DNA here is from genome assembly GCF_026930045.1 of Uloborus diversus. NCBI lineage: Eukaryota > Metazoa > Arthropoda > Arachnida > Araneae > Uloboridae > Uloborus > Uloborus diversus. The sequence continues at coordinate 163,699,509 of NC_072731.1, read as the reverse complement.
AATAAAAAAATACTTCTTGAATTATAACCCAAAAAAAAATAAAATTGCTTTTCATATCGTTATATTTATATGTTGCTTTTTATGTATTTACATTTATGCTAAATCTAAAGCAGTTAATAAAATTTGAGTAAAAAAAGTTAGGGAAGAAATATAGGCGGTAGAAAGTTATTTGCTCAAATGCATACCATCTGTTCTCCTCTCAAGTCTTTATTTTTAATTTTATTAGCCGCTTTAGAATTTACATAAATATCTATTTGAGAGTGCAACAGCAATTTTCGGGTATTATAAACAGAAGTCTTTTTTTTTTCTACTTTTTAATCCGAACTAAGCTAATAGAAATAATCTAGATTCATCTCGTTTTTAAACATTTTATTCATGTAATGCTATGCAGTTTTTCTTTTGAATTAAAATAAAATTACCTTCAGAAGGGTCCGATGGGACTGATGTTGCTTTGCAGACTGTACTTCGTTTTCTTCAGACGACGTTAACTTTCTCTTTTTAGAGCAATCCTTTTCGTCATTTTAACTTTTTTTTTTTTTTTTTTTGGTTGAAAAAAGCTTGTTATCGGTCTTGCTCGCTTCATTATGCAACAACTTTCACTTAGAATGTACTATTTTAAACAGACTGTACGTTTCCAAAAGAATATGCAGTAAATACTGGATGAAAAATCAATGTGATTGCAATGGATACTCTGGTTAGCAAAGGCAGGGCCCGACTAACTAAAAGTGAGGCCCAAGGCCCACAATAATTTGGAGGCCCCCTGAAGGCTATTATTTTAAAAATGTGTGTATTTTTTGTATAGTTGTAATGCTATGAATAATTCTTTAAGTAATTTGGGCCCCTTAGGAAGAGGGGGCCCCAGGCCCAGGCCTAGTAGACCTGCGCAGTAATCAGGCCCTGAGCAAAGGTCGTTTTTACTATGACCTATGACACACACGAGATCAGACCAACAAAAACCTCTATCGTCTCGAATTCCGGTTATGCTATCATTTTCGGATTCAAAGCCCAATGATCTTTAAAGCAGCAAACAAAAACATTTTCTTCAACTCAGAAACAGAGGAATTGTCTTCAAGATCTGAGGAGGCAGTGGAAAAAAGGGAGAAATGCGTTCCACGAATAGGCTTTCCAGGAAGATTAACCAAAGGACAGTCGTTTCGCGCACTTTCTTGGAAGAAGAGTAAAGGGGTGAAATTCACAGGTTTGAAATGTTAAGATGAACATTTCAATTTCATGTTTAAAGATCATTCAAGTTAAAAACCATTTCGCTCTGTTATCCGGATTAGTACTGTTCTTTGGTAGCTCTCTTTCTTAAAATTGTGATTCCTTAGAAAACCGAAATGATAGGAGTGAAAAGAAAGTGTAAGTTTTTTTCAAGTGATGAAAAAAGGAAAATTGTAGAATACTGACCAAGTTAGATTTGCTGCAATTGCTAACCTCAAGAGCATAAATAATGAATCCAAAAAAAAAAAAAAAAAAAATCAGGGACCAAAAAGCAATAAAAGACTTCTTCTTGAAAAAGATATGCTTAAAGTTTCTTTTACTGTCAAAATGATTCCTTAAACTCTCAATAAAGCACTAAATAATGTAATAATAGAATAAATACCTAACAAAACTAATAAAGAGGAATTTTAATCAAGAGTCCACGTTGTCTTTAGTATCGATTTCAAATTTTCACCATCATATTTCAAATTTCTATAAAAAGTCTCTTAATGCCCCCGTATTTCAAAATGTCTTTATCTCGATTTTTTTCTTTAATGTGAAATTCGAAATATACAGATTCGACTGTATGCAATATTCCCACTGCGCGGCTCATAAAATTAAACACATTTAACAATTTGCAGAATCAATGACAAACAAAGGCTGCATATACGTGGATTTAACAAATCAATCTCATTTCTAAAGCAAAGTGTGAAATTTACCTCAATTATCAAAAAAATGTCGCAGCAGAGGAAGGCGTCTTTATGCTTGAGGGTCACACATGGAGCAGATTTTCAATGGCATTGGGGGGGGGGGGAGCGAAATGAATTTTTGACCTTTGTTACTCAGGAAAAAGTCGTTTTGATTTTTTTTTCTTTTTCTTTCTCTTCCCTCTTTTTCTCTCTTTTTTTTGAGACTAACGTTTCGGGGGGGGGGGGGGGTTGTCCCCAAACCCCCCCCCTTAGCTACGCCCCTGGTTAGAGGTACACACCGTATAGGGCGTCGTGCAAACAGACCACCACCGTGCAATCTTCTGGCCACGGTAAAACACGATATCGGTCGTCCAGTCGCCTGTGTCGTGTGTCTAGCGATTTCTCCCGCTGTCTGCCGCCTGTTTCTTCTGGCCTGTAAGACAATATACCGGTCATCTGTGGGTGCAGCTCCTCGTGGACGACCACTACTGAACCCTCGGATAGCTGTTCCTGCAGTTTAAAATTTTCTCCAAAGTCGTAAAACGATGCTGTGAGCACACACACAATTCCGAACTCTGCAGCCACACTTGTCACACTGCGGCCTTCCTCCAACTTCCCAATGATTCGACCTCGGGTAAAAGCATCCAGATGTCGTCTAACAGATTGATATTCGCCATTTCTCGCTGAGGCAGCAACTCGGTGTGATTTTAACTGCTATACGGCGTGCAATCTCTTTGCCAGAAATACTGATCTTACTCCGACAACATGCTTTATACTACTCAGACACTCCTCCATTACGTCTGCCTGCATATCTGCGCATATGCAACCGTACATCACCTTACTTAATTTTCTGATTGATCTTTTTGTCCGCTCTGCCTCTTCGTTCAGCTGATATGCTAATTTTTCAACTTCGTCCTTAATTTTTGAACACCAGTGTATTCCCAGACGTTTGAAAGGTGTTGTTGATACTGCATGATATTCTACTAAATAATAACTTAATAAAAAGTTAGATTATTCAATAATATATAGACATTTTTTAAAGTGTACTAAAACTTTTGTAAGATAAAATTTCCGGCATTTTTTTTTAATTAAGTTTTAATATTTAAAAAAAAAAGTTTCTTTAGTTTCGTTGAAAATTGATCATAGATCTTATAATTCCCGAAATATTGATTCTAACCAATGGATAGGGTCCTATTTCAATGAAAGTCGTAGGTATACGAACACTTTTGGGAGCCACTATATAAGGAGTCTAGGGGCCTTGGGACCATCCCAAAATTGGAAAAAATTATAGGTAAGAAGTAATTATAGGGGATTTTCGTAACTAGCTGCACCAAGAACTGTTATCCCCTGCTCATTCCATTACCTGACAATGTCGGGTACGGGAATGCTATTGTATTTATAAATTTTGAAAATAAAAAAAAATAGATAAAATCATACGTTACCGCGAATAAATTACAAAATAAAATATCAACCCAGTTTTATGTTGTTGCAATTATATTTTGTGTTATATTAGTGTCGATCAAACCTTTCCATAATTTTGCCCCTTTGGCGGGAAAGCTTCGTACTTGTAAATCTTGTTTCTTTACATTTGTGCCGCAAGCTCAGAGAAGTCATCTTTACTAATAATAAAGCTGAAAATCTCTCTGTCCGGATCTCTCTCTGTCTGTCAGAATCTCTGTGACGCGCATAGCGCCTAGACCGTTCGGCCGATTTTCATGAAGTTTGGCACAAAGTTAGTTTGTAGCAATAGCATGGGGGGTAATTGATGATAAAACGTTATGAACGAGCATTTTTTTTTAATAACCAGGCTATAGTTATTACAGAAGACTGATGTAAAAAGTGCCTGATCTTATTTTCCTGAAAGTTTTGTTTCAACATGGTTCAGTGTAACAAATTCACAAAGATAAATCTCGCTGTTTACCGTCATCTTTTTCCTGTGATTTGATAACCTATAAAAGTGGATTATTGGCCATGGTTAGCTTTCTTAGCACCTCGGTGTCTTTATAATAGGACACCGGAGTATCGCGTGTTGGATATGATTATGTGCTGCATATGACATATATATGCACGAGTTGTGCGCATGAGAGACCAAAAAAAAAAAAAAAAAAAAGATTTATCAGTTGCGCCAGATATGATGATTGATCTTTCTCCATTCCACGGAAGTAAACATGGAATTTTTGATAATGTTTTTAAAGTCATCATCAAATGTGTTTTAATACAATTAAAGACTTTCAATTCGTTTTAGTTTGATAATACTTGATACTTATTGGCGTTTTTGCCTTCAACTGTGAAGTTATCTTTGCCCAGAGTTTTCTTTATTACGGTCGATGTTCTTAAAGAGACCAAATTGCTTTTTTCGTTGCTAAAATTGCTGAAAAACACAATTGAAACTTAAATTTTCACTCGGTTTTATTTTTTCCTAGTTACTGTGAATCATCTAATGGATGTGCAAAAGCTGGAGAAATTCAATCATAAGGGAACCGAGATATTTGTTTTTGAACCTTAGGGTAGCCTTGCACTTACGCATGTACCTTAAATAACAGAAATTGATTAGGGCGCCGTAAAAAAATTCTGATTCTTCAAGGGGTGCTGCGAGGCTAAAAAGTTTGAGAACCTCTGATTTAAATGTTTAAACCAGTAGTTCCCAATCTGGGGACGACTTGACTTCTCGAAGGGTGATAAATTCGTGAGGGGCGACAAGGGGCGATGAGTGTTCAAAAATAAGATAATAATAATAATTTTAAAAAAACCTAGTGAATAACGAAATTGAAAACATCTATGTTACCTTTTGTTAAGAGTTCAGGCAAGGAATTGCAAGGTTAAAAATGAAAAAAAGTTCAGGATCTTCCTCTTCTCAACCTTGGTGGAGCTTTGAAGGAGGTATTTCAACAGTTAATCCCAAAATTTAGGAATTTTCAAATTTTCATTTTTTTCCCTTTTCAATTTTAGGTGTCAATATCTACAATATTCCCAGATTCCAACTTAAAAATGAAAATGATTTCATAAAAAATGTATTTCTGTTTTTTAAAAGTACGTGTCTATAATCTTTGTTAAGTATTTCCTTTAAAATACCTCTATAGGATAGTTTTGAAAAAAAAAGGAAAAAAAAAAAAAAAGAAACCGTAAAAAATTATACTTTTTCCAAAAATTATTTTATTCCGATTGAGAGTGATTGAATGAAATCGCCTTAGCATTTACGTTTTGCATTAAATTTAAATGAGGCATTTATGTTTTCAATGATGTCACTTGCTCCAAAGCTACAGTTTTTACGAAAGAAGTGTGGGGGGGGGGGGGGGCGCAAGAGGTGTCAGTCAATCTCTAGAGTGGGCGTTTGGATTAAACACTCGATAACAGTTCATTATTTTAGTTAAATGGACACAGCTTTCGTTTTCGATACAATGCCTTCTCATTTTGTACCGCACGTAGGGCCTCATATTTTTCATCAAAAATAATACTTTAAAATATTAATGAAAATTTTCTTTCTGCTTAACAAATTACAAACTTATATGTGATTTCTTAAGCAAAAAATTTCGTCAATGCCCTTTAAAATTATTACTTTTTTATTGTCATTTTCTCAGGCCCGAAGCTATAAATTTTGCCCCCCCCCCCCTCCCCCCGCAACAGACGTACCAGAGACCCTACCAAGAGACCAGCAGCGTATATTTGCAACGTTAATAAGTCTTAGCGCTAGATTTTTCGATTTTTTTTCTGTCAATTTCTTAGGCCATTGGGCCCTTTAAGGACGTGCTCCCCCCCCCCTCCCCCGCTCCACTGGGTCCTTGAGTGCGGGTACGCAGATTCGGCCTTGCATTTTCTGCCTAGTAAGCATAGGAGTTATTCTGATTTCGTTTTAAGTTTTTGCACTAGATGGCGGCACAACTGATCTCAATCTTTAACTTTCAGCTTCGTTTGCAAATAGATTTGTGCATATACTAACGAGCACGTTTAGTTCCCCCGAGTTCTCCGCAAAAATAACACGAGTTCCTGAAGTTTCGTTATCTTTTATTTGACTCTATCTCTGCAATTTCGTTATTCTTACAGAATTTGAAGCTACTCAGTAATTCGGAGAAATTTACCATGAAATTTTCTGTTTTGAGATTCAGCGAAAAATTTGTTTCTCAGTTATTTCCTCAACTATGTGACACTTTAATAACGTGAATGAGTTATCTCTGTTTGTCTCACTCCAATATCAAGTAAGTTAATCTTCTTTATGCAACATCTTCCTGGTTTTCCTCTCAAAATATGCATGAAAATATTTATCATTGCAGATTTTAGATGAAAAAGCAGCTAAAAAGAAACAAAGTTTTACCTTAATAATATCTCATAAAATGAAATTTGCTTGGTAAAAAAAAAAAAAAAAAAGAGCTGGTTATAAAACTGCTGCCTATTTTCAATACCAATCAAAAAAAGTGGCTAAAAACAAATTATTGGACTGCATGTTATCCTTCTCTCTCTCTCTCTCTCTCTTTTTGTTATAATATGTAGCCTTTTTCTTTTACTACAGTGTTTTTTCCTTTTCAATTTTATTATCTAGAAAATATTCCCCATTTAAAAAGCATTTTTTTAACAGTAATGAGTAACTTGTGCACACATTTTTTTCTTCACATTTTTGCTCTTGTTTTTCTTTTTGCGAAGTTTACTGTTACAATTTTCTCGCAATTTTAGTTGCCGATGTTTTCGTACTGCGAAACCAAGCGTATAAATTTTATTTTCACTATGCAAGTCTTTCACTATTTACAAACTCCACAACAAATTAACAGCACGAGCTATTAGATTTAAAATTTCTTCAACGCACTTTTGAGAAAATTCCTTTACTTAAATGTATCTTTCTCCTTGCTATTATAATTGCTACGTAATACTTTGATCTCAAAGATATTTCAATCTTCTTTTGGTACAGAAAATACTTCATGGTCAAATTCATTTGTGTAAATTATTTTTTTAAGTTCCGCCGCATCGCTGCCACAGTATGATTGTTCTTATCATCTTATTTAGGTTCAAAAAAAAAAAGTGTGTGTTTTTTGATAAGAAACGCTTAAACGTTTTTCTTTTCTTCTTTTTTTTGGTATGAATCGTTTTTATAGCTTTCCTTTAAAATTGCAATTCTTTGGACATTTGTGAACCTTTAGTTTTTAAATTTCATCATTTCTCAAAAAATGTTAATTTTTCGAAGCTAAACTTTCCATATGTTTGAGTATTTTTTTTTCTTTGTAAAAAGATTGCTTAAACGATTTTTTAATAAATATTCCTTTACTTCATGTTGTTTTTAAAAATCATCCTCAATTGCACAGATATATTGGTATATATGAGCAAGTTTAAAAAAGAAGACAACCATCATATTTCAAAGAAAAGTCTAATATAAAACACATACATAGATACCAATCCCATTGATGAATTTATAACACATATATCATATGCTAAGTAAATTTTAATGAAGAAATCAATAAGAAAATATTTTCCTCCGAATAACTCTACTGGCAGTTAAATTTTAAAGTTTGGCAACATATTTTGATCTGCACAGAGTTTATTGAAAAATAAATTTTTAGATATTCAACGGTGATTTTATGTACTACTTCACTTGATATGCAACAGAAAAAAAAATGTACAAGGGATATTTTATTATAAAGAGTATTCTTATTTTACTAACTGTTTTTATTAATCAGAATATTCCTTAGTATTATATTAATTTTTCGAGCCAAAACTTCACTAGCAGACTCCATAAAAAAAATTCTTTAAGTTCACATCTTTACATTTAAAACAAATATTTAAAGCATAAACAATTACATAGAATAAGTAAGAAGAGTTTTTTCTTTCCTAAGAAGAAATTAAAACTCTCCCAGTTATGCAGAAGTTTTTAGGTTGTCAGAAATTCGCACAAAAACTAGCGTCCGAGATATATATTTCAAAATATAGTGGCTCACTGCACATCAGCAACTCAATAAATGTTCAAACATTTTAAAAAATTGGTTTCTAGGAAAGCGTATTCTAATACACATAGTTGTTTGAACACAACAATCTGTTTAACTACTTCTGATTTCAAGTAATTTCTCACAAAAAATTTTAGTTTTCATATTTAACGGGACAGTGAAAGTTTTCTAAACCTTTTGAGTCCAACAGCAACACTATGAAATACAAAACACAAATTATATGATGTACTAGTGTTTCTTGTACAAGGAACTCTTTTTTCCAATGCAAAGTTATGAGTTTCTGAACACTAATAGCAGTCAAGATGAAATGGCTTCGTTATTGCTACAGGGAAAAGTTATATAAAAACTTGAAACTGGAAAACATTCTAAGAAAATAATTACGAAATGCGATAAAACTGTTTGACCCAAAATAAGCAAAGGAAAAAAAAACAACCTTTAGTGGATATTTTGTAATGTGCTAAGTACTCCCGAGTTAAATTTACCTGTAGTACTCCACTGAAGGTGAAGGGCAAAAATATCGGTTGCCACCGGCTGGGGGGGGGGGAGTAGGTTAAAAAATGATGTGTCAACCGTCCTCCAAAATCTACATAAAAAAAATAATAATAATGACCTTAAAATGTACAAAAGGCCCTAAGAATTTGATTAAAATTCTCTCACTAAAATCAAAAAGTACCCTTTATAAACTAATTTATTTAAAATATGTATACTTTGTTAATTAATGTACAAAAAACTAAAAAGGATCCATTATTTAACACTTTGAGTTTAAAAAAAGAAAAGAAAAGAATTGCAGCTATTTCAAAAAAGCAGCTACTCGTGAAATTGTCACTACCGGACATTGGCGCTAAAGAATTTTCCCACTTCTATCCTTTGATAGACGGGAGATCATTGTTCTTGTAAATCTTGTTTCTTCACATCGACACCTTATGTGCAGAGAAGTCATCTTTAAGAACTCTGCCGCTCGCTAATGATGGTTCATATATTTTGATGTATTATTACGCTTTTTCGTTAAGATTTCTTGAAGCTTAAGATTATCATGAAAATAGTTCATGCATTTTAGTTAGAATAAACGATATAGTACACAGTAGGACCTCAATTATCTATAGCTGTTTCAACGAATACCTCGCTTAACCGAAGTCGGTTTACTGAATTTTTATTTATATTTATAGCACATTTTCTGACTTGAGCGATATCTATTGAACAAAATTGTTTATAAGTATCGTTAGTTTTGGCACGCTTTTGAAAAGGTGGAAAAAACCAAGGGGGCATAAAACTTCCTGGCAAAAATAAATTTTTGTCAATTTTTGCCTAAGTAGTTAAAAAAATAGATGTGCTTTATTTACTGGGATCGACTGTAGCTAGCTTCTTTTAAGCTAGTTTTATCGAAAATATAATATTATTAATGTTATTAAACTAATATTATTCCATTCATCACTGCAACAGGAATCTAAATGTACCATTTTAGTAAAATGCTTTAATTAATACTTTGTAGGCAGTACGCAGGAAAATTAATAACATTATGATAATTCCCTTTAAATTAACCACTTTTTAAACTTTAGATAAAAATCAATTGTCATGACTGTTAAATAATAAATTGTTATATTTTAGTTAATTTTTAACAGAGACGTAATATCTATTTGGCTATGCTATCCGAATAATGGAAATTTGAAGACAAAACTGATTAATGAGGAAGAGAAATATGAAAAAAAAAAGTAAAAATCATGTTAAACTAACTTTGTTAATAAAAATTACACGCAAAATAGTTCAAGCTGATTCAGTTGCTGCTGAATTTTCTATATCAAACTCGATGTATTATGACTTTTGATGCTATCGATTTCTAACCGTTTTCAAGTTTTGTTTGAGAACGTTACCTTAAATTGTTTTAATTATCAAATAAACATTAATGAAAAACATAATTAAGTCTCAATTATATTATGTATGAAAGTATATTATTCTTTTTAGCATTTTTTAAAAACTCAGCCAACTTTTTAGTTTTTACCGGTTTTACCTGGTTTTTTTCTTGCCCCGGAAAAAAATACCATTCTGCCGCTAGAATGACCGACCCTAACTATAATAATGTAGTTAAAACTTCATTTATGTTTTAGTCATTTGGTTAATATGAACATGTTTAAAGTCGGAGTTTCAGTTACGTTTCAAAACGTTTTGCCTTCACGAAAAAAATTCCTGTGTATTGTGTGTTCGACAATATTGACGCAGATTAAGACATCAATATATTTTCTGAAACAATTCAGTTTTCTCTGTTTTTTTTTAAATTCATTTATAACACGCTTGTACTATAAAGCTTTTATAATAGATGACAAAAATGCAAGAAAATGAAAAACTTGCAGGTACTTTGCTTTACTTTTTCACGACAGATTATTATTTTGTAAAAAGAACATCGATTGCAAAATTATGTATAGGTAATGTAACAACAAAGCTCTAGAGAAGGAATAACGTTCATAGGAGAACAAAATTTGTATTAAAAATTTCAAATGCTTGTTCTCAGGCTTTATGAGGCCTATCTGTAATATATTGGAATATAGTTCAGTGAAAATAGCGTAAACACACATACTACTTTCAAATATTATTTTCTCTTTATATTAAAAAAAAAGTAAAATCAAAGAAATTCTGAACGGAAGTCTCTGGCGGGTCTGCGTCCAGGAGACCCCATAGCACCTACAGCCTTTGAAATTTTGTACAAAATTTCTTCGAGTCCCGGTGGTTTGCACCTGGGGTTTTGTTTTTCAAATTTCGAATCAGTTTTTTGGTAATTAATTTTTTAGGCTCAAATTTCGCGTAAATTGCCCATTAAAGGGGTGATAATTACACGAAAAAATAATATTATATATCTTTGAAAAGGGTGGAATTTTCCGCTACCTACACAATTTGTTTCAATGCTATAACTTAAATTCGTCGGGAGTTATTTGCGTCTTTAGCTCAAATTTTTTAAGCTTAACTGAAATTTAGGCCTACTTTCTTCATTAAATCTATGAGTAAAAAGTGAAGGAATTGTCCCAGTTTTCTTTTTGACACCACTGGAAAGAACGGCTTTTTTATTACTCCAGATATAATTCGACTTACGGTCGAAAAACTAAGATTTTATCTCCAAAAGAAAAAAAAGTTACAAGCCGTTTTAATCAAGTTCGAAAAATCTCACCGCCATTCAAATTATTGGTGTTTTATTTCGCGTTGCCATAGTGTCACGTCTTTTAGATTTGTTTGTTTTTCTTTCTTATTCACAAATTTTAAGAGTTTCGATTTTAACAGAAAATCTTAGGCTAAACTCATTTCATGCCCCGAGCTAAAGAGCAAAATATATAACTAAAGACCACGAATATGAAAGCGACTTTTCAAACGTACAAAACTGCAGTTTTGTAACGCTCAGGAGCACCTTAACCCTTCCGGCTCTGCAAGTTGGTACAGGTTATTTTGAAACCCGGGAAAGGGGTGCTTTTTGTTCCAAAGAGAAGTTATAATACGTTTTTAATCTGTTTCTTTTTAATTGACGAATTAAATCTTTGCGAATCAAATAAGATTGCGAAGCATTCCTCGGAGGTTGGTGAGCGTCAGCGAGCGGGGGCGGTACCCCCTAGTGAATTAAAAAAAAAAAATGAACATATTTGCTTGTCAATGTAAAAAAAAAAATGTATTTTAATTGATTGAACTTAGATATTTAGAACAGCCGAAAAGAATAATGAAAAAGATCAGTAATACAGAATGTAAGATAATAAAGTAAAGACGCGGATACAAGTGAAATATGTCAGTTGAAGACCATCGGGAAATGGATCAAGACTGTTTATATCAGCGTGTTAGCTTTACGAAAGTTTTCTCGTAAGTTTGAGAAACTTCAGCAAAGTTCAGGTTTCATTTTTTAAGCTTCTTAAAAGCTTCTTGATTTATTTTTTTTTCTTAGTACATATACAAAATCTCGCAGCTATCTCATTTTCTTAAAAAATACGTCGATCTGTTTGATTTTTCTAGTAGATTAAGTTTATACTGTAATCAATGAAAGCGTAACAAATTAAATCTAGTAGATTAGGTTTCTGATATAATCAGCTAAAAAGTAAAGGGTTTATTTACATTAGTCAATTAATGTTATGAATGAAAAAAAAAATGGCTTTACTGCCCTTTATATCTGCACATGCCGGTATAGTATAATGTATGTGAATTTTAATTTTCTGACAACTTAAGCCATAGTTTTTAATTTAGTGCTGCAGTTGTAATTGAAAAAAATAATAAGTAAATAAAAGGTTGTTTAGTTTAAATCAAATGCTATTCGTAATGAAAGTAACTTCTCGAATAAGACATTTTAATTACCTTATGTTTGGCAACAAATTATTGCTTTCTTAGAAGAAGGAGAGGTGCCTTATTAATACCTCTACATGCCATAAAGGCAGCGAAGATACGTTTGGAAATAATCCATATATGATGGAATGTTTAACCTAATGGAAGAAATAAAAGTGGAACTAACATTACTCGCTTGCTTTTTCCCAAACCAGTAATTGCAAAATATTCCAACATGTTAATTACATTCTTCAGAAGTCTCTTTAAAAGAAAAAATCTTTATTGCTGTCTTACAAACTGTGGTCTTTTCGTAAACTCGTTAAATTTTATATTGATCAATATTTGAAATTAGCTAATGGAATTGAGGGTATGTTTTCAGGAAAGCTGAAAACATCGTGATTAATAACATAATAACGTCAATAAATACGTATTTTGGCCATGAGGAGGTATTTTAACATAGTCGTTCAAGTGGTTTGAAGTAGAAATTTCTAAAATGCGAGAAAAGTATTGGATGAAACTCCAAAAGCTTTATTACATCTATTGCATTTTAGCATTTGATCCCGCAATGCAATAGCTTTTCAAAATGAGTTTTTAAATTATTTTTTACAATTACATGCTTGAAACGTTTTTTAAACAGAGTTTGAATAAAACTTTCAATAACGTGTTTAGGTAATCTGAAAAGATTTTTCACTTGTGAAAGAAAAATAATTACCATGTCTTTTTGTTTAGCGCGAATTTTATGAAGTGTTGTAAACAATATAAAACTTTGAAAAGTAAATTAACTTCAATTTCAATTATCGTTTCAAAAAAAAAAAAAAAAAAAAAAAATCGTTAGACTTTCTTAAATATTAGAAATGAAATAATGCCTGCTTTTACAGCTCCCCCCCCCCACCCATTTTTAGGAATTAATCTTTGCTATTTAAGCAAATAAATTTTTTTATTTCCATAAATTTTAGCACATCTTTAATTGAGTGAAGAACTTCAAATGTAAAATGACTAGCACATAAGGATGAACTCTTCTGATTTTAAATACATTCCGAATTGTTATCTGAATACTACCAAGTTTTTGTTAAGTCTGGTTCCTCTTTACATAAATGAAACACTGTTTATGGAATTGAAAAAGATTTTTTGCTGACTGCTCGATTACATTTCGTTACAACCAGTGATGTTCCCATCAATTTTTCTGAGGGTATATACTCCCAGTAATCCATTACCCACAATTTGTGTATGTGATCATATACATACCAGAGTTTCCCAAACTGTGGTCGGTGGACCCCCGGAGGTCTGCGGTGCTATCCAGCTAAAGCGTTAAATATAATTGAGATTGAAGGACGAGTAACGATATTTTCTCTTTCTTTATATCTATACATATGAGAGCGACGGTGTTTCTTTCTTTGTTTGTACCCGATGGTCAGAAGCCCCCATAGCATCTACAGCTCTGAAACTTCGCACAAAATTCGAACGTACCCCGGGGGTTTGCACCTTGAAGCCCGAATTCTACTATAACACTAGGTCCATTTTCTAGACAATTTTTCAATTACTTTCTTTTTAAGCATTTTGGAGGCAGTTGCCTTTGTTGCTTATGAATATTTTACTGTTATTACTTTATTTTAAATTCATTGTGCGTATTTTAATTGATTTTCGTTTTAATTAGAAAGTCGCTTGGCAAATTCGGCGATGAATTATGAAGTTTTTTACATTTGAAAGCTACTGCAAATGTAATTTTAATGTAATTTGTTTTTCTTTAATACAATGGATTTCCTTTAAATTTTTAGCATAGGCATCGCTGTGCGGTTACTGCTAGTAGTAAATAAAAGTAAGGTTTTAAAGAAATTCTGGAAGGAAGCCTGTGGCGGACCGCGCCGAGGAGATCCCATACCACCTAAAGCCTTGAAATTTTGTATAAAATTACTTCGATCCCCGGGGGTTTTCACCTGGGGTTTTATTTTTTAAAATTTGAATTAGATTTTTTTTTTGTAATTAATTTTTTAAGCTCAAATTTCGCGTAAATTGCCTATTATTGCCTATTAAAGGATGAAAAATTACTTGCACATATTAATATTATATATCATTGGAAAGGGTAGAATTTTTCGCGTTCTACGCAAATTGCTTCAATGCTCTAAATTAAATACGGCGGGAGTTACTTTCGTTTTTATCTCGAACTTTTCTTTGGCTTAACTAAAATTTAGGCACTCCTTTCTTCATTAAATCTATCAATAAAAAGCGAAGGAATTGTCCCACAGTTTTCTTTTTGACACCACTGGAAAGAGGGACTTTTTTTACTCCAGATCTCTCTCGACCTATAGTCGAAAAACTGAGCTTCTATCTCCAAAGGAAAAAAAAGTTACAATCCGTTAAAAATAAAGTTCGAATAATCTCATCTACATTAAAATTATTGATATTTTATTTGGCGTTGCCATAGTTACGTCTTTTCGATTTGCATGTTTCTTCCTTAAGGGTTTCGATTTTAACGGAAAATCTTAGGCTCAACTCAATTCAAGCCCGTGCTAAAGAGCAAAATATATTACTAGAGACCACGAATATGAAAGCAACTTTTCAAACGTACAAAACTAAAGTTTTGCGATGCTCAGGAGCCCCTTAGCCCGTACGGCTCTGCAAGTTGGTACAAATTATTTTGAAACCCGGGGAAGGAGTGCTTTTTGATCCAAAGGGAGCTCATAAAGCGTTTTTAATCTGTTTCTTTTTAATTGATGATTTAAATCTTTGCGAATCAAATAAGATTGCGAAGCAATCTTCGGGGGTTGGTGAGCGTCAGCGAGCAGGGGGCAGAGCCCCCTAGTAATTTAAAAAGAAAGCACATTTATGAAGAACAAAAAAGTACATGCAGGGCGCAGCAGCCTCCTCTTCCCCCTCGGAACTCTCGGGAGTAAACGCACTATACTTAACATAATTTTGTGTATGACGAAGTTCATAATGTTAAAAAACTTTATTAAGTAAAGTAGAAACGCGACGCAGATTGTGAACGCAACGCAGATCCTAACCACAGCATTACGACGCTGCCAGGGTAGGTTTGTCTGAACCATAGTTAACAATTAAAATCCTAATAAGCCATAAAAATACAACTCATATGAAAAAGTAACACACTTAAACTAAGCTCTAACAGTGCTTTGTTCACTAACTCCAAAAGTTCATTTTTATTCGTAAACTTGTTGTAGAAAATTGGCGATAACATTTTTATTCCTAATTGAATTTCAAATAGAATACTACTTCCATAACTCAAAATAATAATGTAAAAATTGAAAACCAGACAAGAGCTCTGAAAAATATACAGAACAATGTATAAATAAATTTAAAGGAAAAAAAGCGTAAAATACTTTAGAAAAAATAGATTTAACTGTGTAAAATCATTTTTTCTGTGCGCGAACGGAAAGGGGGGGGGGGGGTCCGTAAGTTCGTAATTTTTTCGGAGGGGGACTGTGGAGGTCTGAAGTTTTGGAACCTCTGATATACATAGTATGTCATAATAGGAAAATTTATGAAGCTTGAGGGTATACGCTATAGGTCTAAAAAATGTTTGAGAGTATACGGCGTATATGGAGTATACATTATGGGAACACCACTGGTTACAACGGTTCAGATTTTCTGTCATGCTGAAACATTGTAATGGTAGGTTGGAGAAAGAAAAAAAAATATTTCAATAGTTGTTGAAGTTTCTGGAATTAGTTTCTATTTATGAAAGACCAATATCAAATTACCAATAATCATTAGAATTAGGGTTGCAAAGTCGGAGTTAGGCTGATTTAGGGGTAAAGGTGTCAAAATTGGGAATCGAAGGCTTTACAATTCCAAGAGTCGGAGTCGGAGTTGATCATTTTCCCTCAGAATCCGCTATTCGGCCAGTGCTGCGGGATCAGAGTCGGAATCAGGCTGGCTTTGGGCAAATGAGTCGGAGTTGGAGTTTGACTGATTTTGAGATAAATGAATCGGAGTAGGAGTAGGAGTCGAAGGTTCAAAAATTCGCGGAGTCACAGTCGGTCATTTCCCCTCCAACTCCGTAGCCCTGGTTAGAACGATCTTCAACAATCGCTTGCCTCTTAGACAGAGAACTCACTACAATGACCATAACGAGCTCATTATTTTGTAATGATTCACAAAGTGGAGTAAGACCCAGTGCCTACAGAAAAATTATTTTAAATTTATTGATACTTGTTTCAGCTGCCGTTATACATATCAAGGGCCTCACAAAACCTCCAATTGCGTTCAGGCAAAATGTTGCGAAAATAAAAGTAGGAAGGTAAAATCGTACAAAAAGAACGCAATGCTTTCTAAAGCCGGGATCTTATTGTATTATATTGACACATATGACGTATGAGGAAAAGGCTATATTATTCAAGAAAGATGTAAGTGTTTAATCAGCTTAACAAACAAGGTTGTATTTCCTTATTGTGAGTGATGTGGTGTCCTTTTTTATTTATTTACTTTCGAGAATCTCACTGTTAAAGTACAACTACCGTTTTAGCATTTAGAACTTTTCAGCAAGAGCTCTAACTCCGACTCGCACAATATTTGTTCTAGTGAAACCAATGTTTTAAGGATATTAAATATTCCATTTCTGTTAGATATCGAAATGATTTCCTAATATTATAATGTTAAATCAAATTCAAACTGTTAAGCTTTTTTAGTCAGAAAATTGCTGTATTAGCTATTTTAAAAAAGCATAACAAAAGACGTTCAACGTAATCTCTTACGAATGCACATTTTATGGATTTGTAACTGTCCTAATTATACTTCAATTAAAGTTTAAATATGATAAACATATCAGAAAAATCTATTCTATAAAGTATGAAAAACCTAATTTGGAGGACGATCTGACAAATTTACACCTGAAACTGCTTTGATACAAAATATGTATTGTAACTATTCTGCGTGGTCTATAATATAAAAGAGAAAAATGGTCGTTGAAAAAGAAGCAGAAAATTTGGGACAATGATTGGTTGACACAGTAAAATCTCATTAGAGCAAATTTCCAACACTACGAAATATCCGTTTCAGCGAAATAAATGCTCAATCCCATTTTAATTGCCATTACATTGTCTGAGTTCCATTACAACGAACTTCCCTTTACAACGAAGACAATTTGTGGTTCTTTGACCTCGTTATAACAAGAAAAGAATAAAATCTTGTTGCAACGAGACTTAAAGAAGAAAACAAAAATCAAGCAAATCTTTTCAAAAGATAAGTGGTCTAAGAGTGAAATATGTTTTTCCTCTCCCAGTAAAATTCTAAAAAATAGATTGAGCTAATATTGATACTAAACGCTTGAGATGCAAACTATTTGTCGAATTTTCAGCTTAAGTTTTATTTTTTTCATCATTAGATTTTCAGACAGATAGCTTTGAATGTAGCACATAAACTCCCTTATTGAAATTTTTTGAACTTTGAAATATAGTCTTAAATTGATCAAATAAAAAATTCCTTTGACGCATATTTTCTACGTCTGAGGATCTGAGTTATCGTGCTAATCAAATGCGTCTATTTAATAAAAAGAGCTATAAATGCTTCAATTCTCACCCAATAAATAATTTTTTTCTCTATTTTTTTCTTTCTTTCTTTCTTTTTTTTTCTTTCTTTCTTTTCTTATTTTGAAGGGGGGGGAGGGGGAAGTTTTAAAACGCAACATAGGATTAAAGCACCCTGTCGATGCCTTCAGATAAATGATATATATATATATTTTTTACATCAAGTATTTCCTATAAAAGTTTTAAGTCATCGGTGAGATAGACTGAGACTCTTATCTCCATATGGGAAAGCTACTCTTTTTTTTTAGTTTTGAAAATTGATGTGATGCATTTATTTTTGACTTCTTTTTGTTCTAATGAAATTCTTACAGGAGATTAAACGCATTTTCACGCTTTCAGTCTATTAATTTTTTTTCGGGAAAGTAAGCTAAAAAAATTTCAAATTTTAACTATTTTATTAACATATTCTTTTAGCCAGTAATGCAGAGTAAACTTATAAACTCTGTAGTCTATTTCAAACTATTTCGCCTGCTATCTTTGTCGATATTTCCAACTAAGAATGGGGGTGTTTCCTTCAGTCAAAAGTACTACTTTTAATCATTGAAATGGATAGAATGAGCAAAAAAAAAAAAAAAAAAACCATGGGCCCAGAAAATACTTTCATTTTCCCAATGTTATTTTTTAAATTAATGTTTTAAAATGTCCGATTTTTCAAACAAGGCGTGGCCCTTATGACGTCACAAATGATGCACTTTGGCGCATTTTTCTACCACGTTTCCACGTTATGATAACCAAGACGCGAATTAAATATTGCGCTCTACGCTTGCTATCAACAATACCGTTGCCAATGCACATGAGTAAAGATGCGAACTAAATATTTTGCTCTGTGAATGACAACACTGAATGGCATTTCATCATTTGTAATATCATCTGCAGAAGCGGTAACAATAAAAGCGCACCGATTGAAGTAATTTTTTTAAAATATTAAACTTTGTCAAATTATTTAAAAAATGGGCAGATCCTATGTCTTTAAGCATGCTCTTTCAGAAAAAAAATACTTTTAAAATTTTGGAAACGACCTCATTCACAATTTTTGTCTCTGAACCCTTAGTCGTTGGAAATAGACAAGTCATCCTGAGTCATCAGACACGATATTGAAAATATTCCTTTGTGCTTTTACCATCTGCACTAATGCTCTATAAAAGCGTGAATACTTGGGACGTTAAAATATTTCTTGACTACAAAGTGATAACATAATCGCCAAATGTTTCTTAAACATACAAACTTTCTTTTTTCTTGTACAATCTTATTAAGTAATTTGAATTTATGCAGAGTTCTGTCATTTTGTTTTACTTCGTAACTGATTAATCTGACACTTCAGATTTTCTGAAACGTTTATTCAAACAGATAAATGTATGTTATATATTACTCAGTTTAAAAAAATTACACATTCAATGAATTGGGGAGGAATCTTTTTTTTTTTTTGTATATTTTATGTGAAACGGTTTTACTTTTGTAAGACACTGAAAGTTTTTTTTCAATGCGATTAAATTTTCGATTTGAAAAGTAAGTAAACTTTTGTTTTGGTCACGTTTGCTTGCTTTTGTATTCTTTTGGCGTCCTGTGAGAGAAACTTGCATCGAAACGAGCGCACTTGCGACACCTTACGTGTTTGTTTCTCTTTTGGAGTGACATGGTAACTTGAAGCTGTTCTAATGAATTTTTAACTTTATTATTAATATTATTACTGTTGTTGTTGTTATTATTAGTTCGCTGAAAAAAAAATACAAAAGCATAATTTTTGATAAAGGGCAAAACTTGGGACATTCTTTAAACACCAGTGACCGGTGTAACGATTTCATTAGTAGCAGTTTTCTTAAATAGTCATCATTTGTGTTACTGGAAGGGCTCCGCAATTTTTTCAAAAAATTGTCATTTATTGAAAATAATAAACCTCAATACGTTAATTAATGTAAATACTTAATATATTTTTAATAAATTAGGTCTGGGATCTCTGCAAACTTTCTTTTTTACTACAAGGGCCACATTGTAAATTTTTGGAGGCGAGGTAGGCCAATAATGAACAATCTAACAATGTTTCAGTTCAGATGATCTAGTTAGTGTCAGCCCCCTTCCCTTCTCATACGCCAACTATTTTTTTTTAATTAAGCTCTCAGGGGTGGTTTTTGAAATTTTATGGGCGTAGTTGTCTTTAAAAAGGCTTGAAAGGGAATATATGATTATAATTCTTTTCGTTCTCCATGCTTCCCGCCAGCCGTAGGTTGGAGACCCCTCTATTAGATCATAAACGCTGCCCCTTGATTTTGGTGGAAAATTTTTCACCAACTACTTTATGTTTTTTTTTTTTTTTTGTATACTTTAAGGTCATTAAATTACTTGATGAGAAGGCTTTCCGGGTGACTGACAGAGGATTTTACATTTAGTCGCCTTGTGACCGGTGGCGACAGCTAATTTTACCATTCCGTTTTCAATTGTTTGAATTTTCGGGACCGATACTCCAAAAATAGGTTTTCTCACCCTAATACACTTCACTTGCAATCGAAAGACACATTGCAACACTTGAGTGTGGAAACTATACCTGTCGGAATTTGAGTCTGAGTCGACTTCGCGATTTGCGTAATTTACTATTCATCTAACACTAAGAATGTTTATTCAGTAAATTACCGCCCATTAACCAGGGCTAAAGCAAAAATACGTGGAATACACCGCTAGCTCAGTCATTTCCAGCCGAGGGCTGCAGTTTCGTGCTTATTAGCACTCATCAGCCCGGCATAGGAAAGTGACTGAGCTGGAGATGGAAAACATCCATGTTTTCCATCTCCAGCTCTGCTCAGTCACTTTCTTATGCCGGGCTGATGAGTGCTAATAAGCACGAAACTGCAGTTCTCGGCTGGAAATGACTGAGCTGGCGGTGTATTTCACTAAGAATGTTTGTTTTACAGCAATTTTAAAACAATAAAAATTAATGTAGATGCATAAATAAGATTAAATCAGATGCATCAATGAAAAATTTGTTTCTTTACCATCATTTAAAAATGCTGATAAAAACCCATCCGCATAATGTGTACTGTAAAAAGCATTTATTTTCGCGGGGCTTTAATTTCCGCTAGCCAGTCGTAATTAGAAAAATTTAAGCCTCGCGAAATATTTTTTTCATTCTTTTGTTTTTTATTTTGCTCATATAAAATTCGCGAACTTTTTGCTCGCGTACATAAGATCATGTACGCATTTTTACTTGCTTGTTAAACAGCAGAAATGACACCTAAGTCATGAAATCGAAAGATCTTGATAAAATGCATTCGGTTTGATCCGGAATTCATCTAAAACAAAAAAACCATGCATTATTCAGTGGGTTAGACTGCTATTCTGCAATTGCAATTCATTTTTCCGCATAGAATTTTATGGTTACTTTCCGTAACATAAAACTTTGAAAGCCAGTGAAATAGATTCTATTGGTTAGAGGAAGTATTCCGTTTCGATTTACATACGCATTTTCAGACCAAAAAGACTACAAGGCAATGTGGTTGAATTATGTTTTGCATTGATAGTTTGTATTCTGTTTTCTCTTGGTTTCATTAAAGGTACGACAAGACATACAAAAGTAAATATATTTGCAACGGAAACGAAAGAATTCTAAGGCGAGTCCCAAAAGCATGACAGACAAGGCTGCAAAAATAACAAATTTAAACAAATAAATGTGTAACTGAATTACTGAATATATTTATTACAAATGTGTAATAACGACAACATTATCACCTCTTGCCGTTCTTGGCAGAATTTAAAATGTTTTATGTCAAATTTTTTAAAAAAAAATAAAATACCGTTTTTCGATGACTTTTAACATGTAGCTAAGTCAAGGTTGAGTAATTTAAAAAATAAAAGAAAATAAAGGATTCAATAATTCGTTTCTACTTATCACAAAGGAGAACGATAACAAAGG
Organism: Uloborus diversus; assembly: GCF_026930045.1. Taxonomy (NCBI): domain Eukaryota; kingdom Metazoa; phylum Arthropoda; class Arachnida; order Araneae; family Uloboridae; genus Uloborus; species Uloborus diversus. The sequence goes on along the minus strand of NC_072731.1, from coordinate 163,677,974 downwards.
CGGAATATATTATCAAACGATAATATATGAATTCTTGTTTACAACTCTCAAAAGTTGCAGTTTTGAGTGTTAAAATCAAGAAATCATACTTATTTTATTTCATTCTTTTTAGAACAAAAAACATTTAAACAATTTTTAAAAAAATTATATTTTTCTCACTGCAATTAAATTAAATACCTTATTAAAGTATTACAACAATCGGTAGATACTTCGGTAATGATACGACGCAATAAAAATCAGCTCGAGTACAAATAGTCATATAGCATTAGCAACAAAATAAACAGCAAACAAACAGCAACAAACTATCGTTATTATTCACAGTGAGAAGAGACACTGGTGAAAGCAATTTTGAATCTCCATTGCTTAAAATGCTTAACCGACCTAATTTTTTCCTGTCCTAAACATTATTGTATGCTCAAAATAAAGTAAAATTCAGTTAAACAAATCCAAAATGAAGTTTTCTCTAACTTCATGAACAACATAGCTTTTATTCTACTCTTCTACCAGTCTTATAAAGAAACTTCTCTCAAGACAACAAAATCAAGACAAATCTACAAACTCAATTAAACTAGAAATTGAGAGATCGGCTAATGACGAAGCTTGCAGTAAATAAAAGCACCTGAAACTGCTACTCATGGACATCTGCATCAAGAGACTTTCCATAAATTACCCTACTTTACGTGAACCCTTAGATCGCCTTCACAAGATGCAACTTAGTTGAATCAACTTTCGAACGGGTGGTTAATTAGGAAGTGTAACCAGCTAGAAAAGTGAAGGAATCCTTCACTCAACAGTGAACCAACACACCAGGCACATGTACCGCTGCCGCTACCATTCTCATCCCTATGAATGTAATCAACCGTTTAGTTAGTTACACTTATCGGGACATGGCCAAGCCCCAAGCCTTCCCTCTACACACGAGTAAACTAGTTGAGAGTCAACTCGGTTCAGTTTTAGGCCTCCTTCACACGGGACAACTTAGTTGAATCAACTTTTGAACGTACGGGACGGTTATTATGTAGTGTCACTAGGTAGAAAAATTAAGGAATCGCCTGTCATCCTTCACGCGACAGTCAACTCTGCCTGGTGTGCCGGCACATTAGGCACATCCGCTAACTAATTTTTGATGACAGTGGTAGCGGCGCATGCGTGTGGTGTGCCGGTACACCAAGCATAGTTGCACAGTTGACTGTCGTGTGAAGAGTGCCAGGCGATTTCTTTACTTTCTACCTGGTACACTTCCTAATAACCGCTCCTCACGTTCGAAAGTTGATTCAACTAAGTTGTCCCGTGTGACGAAGCTCTTAATTGCGTTGTGGAGCAGCTGCAAGTATAAATTCGGCTTATTAGAAGAAAAGTTGATTCAACTAAGTTGCTTTATGTGAAGACAACGAAAAACGCCGGTCAACTAGTTGACAGGCAACTTTTCGAAAAGTTAAAACCACTAAACACTTCGTGTGTATATGTAGGAAGTCTTATCCAGAACTGTAGAGAAAAAATTGAACTACTCCTAATGTCGTTCCCGCCTACTTTAGCTGAAAGAGGTTTAAGTTAGTCATGTCTCTCAGCTCCTCCCTCATAAATAAGTTGGACATTTCTTTCAAAGGAAATCCGTGCTTGAATCTGACGTAAATAAAGCTCGACATTCAAGCTTTAATTACCAAGCACAAGGCCGTCACTAACCATCAAAATGTTGAAAACGCGCATGAATTTCCAAATTTAATTTTTTTTTCTCCATATATTCTGAGATTTAATATCTTCACTTTTTGTACATACGATTCAAAAAAGAAGAAAAAAAAATGTATTCCCATTTGATGCAGCGAGCAGCAAAGGGATGTAAGTGGGCATTTTCAAGCTTTGAGTAAAACGTGTTTGAAGTTCTGGTCCTAGGTAGACTAACATAGAAAAGTTTTTCTAAATTTTTCTGTACATCTGCGCTTACCAGGGCTACTAGTACTATCTCTTGCTCCAAAACAGAGGAGAGGTTCACCTTCCATTCGTACTGGTTATCTCGAAATGCTTAATTTTTCCACTTGCATCCTTTTGCTTCTTTTAATTTTTTTTAGAGAGAGAGAGAGTGATTGGATAAAGTTGCTATTTACATTTCTCTTCAAACTAAAATTATACATTTATGTTCTCAGTAATATTGAGACTCATTTGCACTTATGGTGTTTTTTCAAGGAAGAAAGGGTGACATTTATCAGAACCTCCAGCGATGGGCCCAAAAAAGTTTGGAAACACTTCTCTAAACATTTTTTTATGCAACTTATGTAATTGAAGACAGTTGACAGAGTCCGAGGGAACTGTTAGGAAGCTTTTAAGGGTTCTCCCCCCCCCGTCACAAACTTTTTTTGATAACCTCTTAAAATCAGTACATTTTTTTTTCTCAGGCAGCTTCTCCCTGTATTTTCAAATCACACCCTTTCACCTAATTTCATTTTCAGTGTATAAGGAGCACATATTTTCATTCTTCAAATAACCATAAGTTATTTTTCTAGATGTCACGCAATTCAAGAAATTCATTTACTACATTTATTTATAAAGATAAGATTATTTTATCTAAACAGTCAAGCAAATTATACTCTTTTCCTGCGACCAGAAAGGATAAGCCAGCTATAAACTCAAATGTTTAGTAGTTAAAACAATCTGGAACACGATTCTAATGTAGAATAAATTGCACCTGGATATGATTCCTCAAGGGCGTGGCTTAGAAACGGAGCAAGGATCGATAGTTATCGTCTGCAATCTTGCTTCACGTTATTGCCATTTGCTCAGGAAAGGATTATTTTCAAATCTGATTTGAGGGAAAAGGAAAAAAAAATAGTACGATTAAAGCTTTTTATTAAATGCCTACATCCTTTCCGAAATACTAAAATATTTACTTTAGTGTAAATGTACTGTCCTCAAACAAAATGAAACGCCCCTTTTTATTCAGCCGTTACTTAACGATTAAACTGAAGGACAAAAAATCGACTTTTAATGGTAATGCGCTTTTTGATATTTTTGCCTATAAAATCTTTACTACCATGACTACAGCCCTATTTCTCTTTTAAATTTATTTAGAAATGGGAAACTGTGAACCAACCAAATAATAAAACATATTAAAATACATAGTATTCAATTTCTGTGTTCAATTCAGAAATTTCGAAATTAATATTTGAAAAAGAGAGACTGAGAGAGAAAAAAAGCTAAAACTGTACTATTTCGATTAAAAAATAACCTAGAGGTTAAATATTTAATAAGATTAAAAAAATAACCTTAAGGAATAAGATGAAAATTCCTTAAATTTCACACAACCTAAAATATTCAATGTATGAGTGGTGTTCCTAGTACTGGTTTCACCCGTGGCGGTAATTTGGGCCTCTAGATGTCACAGAAAAACTTTTCAAGACTTATTTACATCTTACTATGGTGCAATACTCAATTTTATTTTAACTTTAGCACCAGATTTGATACCCGTCAAATGTTGCACCCTGAACCTGTGCCCCATGTGCCCATGCCTCAATTTGCCCTGAGCAGAGAACCAAGTCCTTGCCACATGAAAACAGCTCACACCGTTCTATAGATAACACCAGCTTGCACAGTGCTTTGTAAAATGTGGACAACTTGGGTTCATGGTTTCGAAAACTCTGCGATTTGAATAATTTTTAAAAAACAATAATGTTTCTTAACATCGCGTTAAACATCGTAAAAAGTAATCATTTTATATCTTAGCTTCCTCCACATATTAACCAATGTTACTCAGAAAGGAACTATTGAGAAAAACCTATTATGCATTACATTAAATCTTAGTTGTATTCATGTTTTTTAGTGTCAAGATTCATGCTTTTTTACTGGTATGATGAATACACTAAACTAAACGTGATCTTGTTTTGACTTTTCTAAGCACATGAATCACGGTGAATCTAAGCAGTTTTCTCATGCAAGAAGATGTAGTTTGAAACAGCCTTACATGTAAGTGAATCGTAGTGGGATTTTAGCTTCACTGCTTTATGGTTGTAGGATGCATCGATTGCAGATTAGTATTTGTGTTGATAATATTTCCCCTCTAGTTTTTAAGCATTAAAAATAAAAAAATGTCTCTTTTTTTACGTCAGGTGCCATTGAAAACAAACTGAAATGCCAGTACCCACAAAGATAACATGAATGATTTGATTTGCCCCCTCAAAATGTTCTGCAATATCAATGCAAAACCTGAGCAAGTGTTTTGTTTCTCACAAGTTCAATGTTCAGTATATATCAATACATTGTCTTCTCGAAACTCTAGAAATGTAATTTTACAAAATAATCCTCTTTCTATTTTAGAATCTCAAGATTTTATCTCTTCGGAAGTATGCTGTGCAGATGGCATCGAGCAAGCTTTTTAGATCCATTGACGCAGCTGAAAAATTCGCCGATCGAAAGAACCTCCTAGAACAGGGCCATGGATAAAAAACTGACACACACACCAAGAAGATCGCCTTACTTTTGTTGTCACGGACTTTTCTACGGTTCCGTGGTTCGGACTGCACTGTTGTCCACCATATTGATTCTGTGCTCGCTGTTTGTGACTTTGGTACTCATTGGTGCTCTTTATGCCCACGCAACTTCACTGTTTTTTTACGTCATCGCGGCCGTTTTATTATCAGCAGCCACTATGATGATTCTTTTCTACATATGGTTGGACAGAACGAGTTCACTATTACGCATAGATTATTCATCCAAAGTAAGTATTTTCTTTTCATCTGCTAGTTGTTTTGCTATTCCTTAAGGTTCTCCAATAATTATTAGGAAGTTCTCCTTCAAGACTCAATGCGTTTATCTATTCTTCTTCGAGTTTAAGACAGAGTTCCACTGTGGGGATGTTTGTAAATGATGTCACAGCTTTCTACTAATTTGACTCCTTCCTATCCTTTGTCGCAAAGTGTCACACTTCAACTTACCCCCTCCCTTTCCCTTGTCACATGCCATGTTATTTTTCATAAACACATTGTTATAAAAATTATGTGATGTCATACTTCTTGTTACCCCCTTCCTTTCTATTGAGAAAGGATAAAAGGTGGATAGAGTGAAGCTTTCAAATCTTGAAGCGAGGATCTCAAGTAACGTGATATATTTTATAGTAAAATATTGGACGAAATCAAATTTATTTCACTCGCTCCACGTAAAACGTGTATCCCAATCGTTGCAGTTGAACCATGTTACTTGTGATTTTGCCTCAGCGTTTCTTAAGCCAATAATTGAGCTAGCTCCCTCCAGTTACTAATTGCTGCTCTAATTTCCTACCTCTCTGCCACTAATTCGCGAACCCCCATCAAAGCGAGACATCATTTGTGGATGGCCCCTGAGAGAATCAGTTTCCAAGTTAGTTAGAGTGAAACTCAAACAAACGACTCATCTATTACAGGTAACCAACCCATGGAAGTTTAAGTCTGTTTTGTTAGAGTGCTGTTGCTTGGACAATCGATTATTTCAACAGCAATAAGTCTCTTCAAAGATGATTTTATGATTCCCATGCTTCTTCAGAAGGATGAGTATGGATTTCTATAAATGGATCGTCTTTGTATTCATTTTATAGAAATTTTCGATCAACGTTAGACTCTAGCGCTAAATGAGCGAGGACTAAAAATATTCTTATGTATCTTTTCCTTCATCTGCATTAAGGAGGGACCAATTTATAAGGTTTTGTAAAAAAGGAGTTAGTGTAAGAATTTTCTACAGCAATCAAATTGTTTAATATTGAATAAATAACTCGTGAAACGTCGAATCTAATGAGAATAGATTCATTTTATTCAAAGATACAACGCATTGTACTTACTTTGTATCCAAATCAACGGCAGTTTACTCAGATAAGTTCCGATAAAACTGATTTTCATTCACTGTTCACAAAAGTTTGAAACGTTTTTCACCTTCAGGTGTTAACCTACTGTGAATTTCTTCATGCTTTAACAAAAACCAAACCGTTTAGTGCTGAAAAAACAGTGGCAGCAAATGGTGTGTAAAACGGAATTGAATTAAATAATTTACCAGATTTTGCATTTGCAGACGACCTAAAACAATTTACAGAATATTAATTTCAACTTTTCTTTTCTTGAGGCTTTGATTTTCGCAAAATTCACTCTGTCGCAAAAAAATATATGCACCTAGAAGAATTAGAGCCACAATCATGAAACTCGGCACAAATGCAGTTTGGTAGCCGATATGCAAATGATTAAAATTTCAGCACCAATAAAACAAGGCTAAGCGCGCTACGAGCATGTGAATTGCGCAGGTGGGAGAGTTTAAAAGCATGAGTACTTGTACCGTAGAGCTATTTCAATCGAATCTGTTGACTTTGGTAGAATGTGTTGTGACTTAAGATGCCTCTAAGACGTAACCGGCGGCAGCACGAACAGCTGACGGAGTTTGATAGGGGCCGTATAATAGACCTTAGAGAAGCAGGTTGGTCAAACAGGCGTATCGGCCGCCACCTCAGTGATATGGTAGTTGCTCGATGTTGGCAACAGTGGATCACCGGAAGAGAGCGTACCGTCATGGAGGGTCAGGACATCCCAGGAACACAAATGAAAGCGAGGATCGCGCAATCAGAAGAACGGCTACGTCGGCAACGACAACGTCGCTAGCATCGATTCAACGCCACTTACCTCCTTCCAGGCATCCGGTGGTATCAAGGGAAACCATTAGGAGTTGACTGGCCGAAGTTTGCTTAAGGAGCCGACGCCCATTAAAACGCTTGCCACTGACCCCATATCACAGGCAGTGTCGAGTGGATTTTTTCCGATCTCGGGCAGCTTGGAGTGTAACAGAGTGGAGGCGTGTGATCTTCAACGATGAACCCGATTCAGTCTCAGTGCTGATGATCACCGTACACGTGTTTGGAGGCGCACCGGTCAGCGCTCCGGCATTTGTAGTCGAGCGGCATACAGCCATTTCCTAAGGTGTGACAGTGTGGGGAGCGATTTCTTGGGACACTGGGGCTGGAGAGAAAGTGGTGCAGAAGGCCTTGGCCCACCTTGAGCTGTCGCACCACGGATGACAATGCAGATATATATAGTTGCTGTCTACAAATGATGTCACGCTTTAAGGGGGGAAGGGAAAGTTTGCGAAATTGAGTCAGTTTATGACGAGGGGAGGAAAGAGGTAACAAGAAGTGTGACATCACGTCTTTTTTTAATAAGAATATGTTGATGAAAAATATCGTGACGCGTGACAAGGGGGGAGGGGGTAAGGCGAAGTCCAACACTTTGTGACAAAGAGAGGAGGGGGTTAAATTTGTTGAAAAAAAGAGTGACATCATTTATATATGGACAGCTACATACATAATATTCTTTGACACGCGTGGGGCACAAAATCTTACATTTTAAAATCGTACATCAGCTAATTAGAGGTAAAATTAACTGCATTTATCAGTTAGTAGATGAATCAAAAATTTTGGAAACATAAAATTTATTTATTTGTCAAGAAAAGGGGATAATTCTTCATCAATTATTCAAACATTTACTTCCAAACCTGCAATTATTTCAAACGTAAATATTCTAAATTTGCAAGAAAAAGCAACTGTGGAAACGTTTCGAAGACGACTCGAAAGTGTATATCGATTTTCAAATCTAGCTGAAAGTCGAAAGTAGTTAAGAATAAATGAACGATCAGTCCCTTGATAGCTTGAAGAAAGACTTATACATAAAAAGCTTTTACTCTTTTTTCCCTTTAAAGTGTCTTATTTCTCAGCTAACTTCATTTTATTTTTAGATGCCTGTAAGTAAAACCGAAATTTCAACATTGAGTGATTACTACAACCAAGTTCCTTTGGGATTGAAGTCGGACTATCCGATGGGACCGTACTTGATAATGACTCTCCCCAAGTCCACGAATGGGAGGATGAGAAGTGGAACTTTGGAGAGCGATTACAGTATGCCAAATACGCCTCTTCACATAAAGAAAAAGTAAATGAATTTTAGGGGGAAAAAAATCCTATTTTCAAACAGAATAATACCGTAAAAATTTGCAAAAATAGCAATTAGAATTGCAGACACGTTTTTCCGGCTACGATCCTCTTTTTAATACAAGAATGAGAGAATAATGGCTTCCGACAAAAGTCTAATTCTAATTGCTATTCGGCTAATTTTGGCTTTGTTATTATGTTTCTTAACTTCTTCATAACTCGTTTCATAAAAGTAAGTCCTTTATTGTGTTTACTATATAATCATCAAATGCTTTGCTGAATAGTCTTACCATTTAAAAGTTTTGAATATTAAAATTGTTACATCCTGAAGTTTTAGAAAAGTTTAAGAGTGAGACATAATATTTTTGTATTTTTTCTTGATCGCCATACCACAATTTTGTACTCCATATCGATCATTTTGGCCTTTTTCGTTAAACTTTTGATGTAAAAGCAGAAAAGTATTGCATATGATATAACACTCTTTCATAGACTCCTTAAAGTATAAAAAGGCAGATACATAAAGACAAAGATAGTCGGTAAAACGTGATATTAACAAATTAAAGGCAGATAATTGGAACACATAGTTATCCGTTTATCTACTTATCATTTTTTGTAAAACAGAGGAATAATGGCAAAGACGATAGTAAAAGTATAAATCGCTCTCTGATCCGCCTTTTTAAAGCAAAAACAATACACACGAGGTTTTTTTTTTTTTTTCAAGCTCCGTTTGACTATTAAAAAAACAGGTGAATATACAAAAAAGATTTTACTATCAAAAGTAAGGTACAATGCATATTATTTCTCCACATAATCACCTTGACGATTTAGGCATTTGTCGTACCTGTGCACAAGCTTTTCTATACCCTCCTCATAACGTTGCCGCCAATGATTGAAAGTGATTTTTGACGGTGTTTTTGGGACCCAGCGAGCACAAATTTTTCTGTAACGCAACAGTTCTATAGCTATAGAATGTAGGGACGATCTTGAAACTTCTGAAAATTGCATCGATAATTCACTTATCGTGAATCTTCGATTTTCCTTAACCGCTTTGTCGACTAGTTGAACCAGGTCGTCTGTAGCCACAGACTTGCGTCCCAGACCCTTTTCATCATGCACATTAGTTCAGCCCTCTTTAAATTTTCGCACCACTTACGAACAACACCAGCCACTCATTAAGTTCTCTCCATATACAGTGCTCGCCGCTTATTAAAATCACATTGGTTCAGAAGATATTTGATTTCATAAAGCGGCTGATTTTATAAAACGGCATACCAAAACTCACTTTAAAAAATTATAGATTTTGAAGTTCAAATGCTCTAAAAACGACATTTATTTTTGTTTCGAGTGTTTAAAAATACAGTTATTTTGAGCATGAGGTACATTTTTTAAAATTTGCACAAGGTTCTTAATCAAATAACAATGCGCCAATATTTTTAGAGTTGCAGAGTAAAGAACAATATCGTTTGAAAGTTTACAAAATGTTTATAAGTTTTAACATTATATTTTCCTCTTGGCTCAAAAGTGCATCGCATAATATCAAGCACTTTTCTGACATCTAATGAAGAGAGCGAATTCGGCTCTGATATTTCCTCATCTACAGAGATCGATTCCTTCCCTTCTTGGTGCATCTTTATCAATTTTTGGCGCATTATATCCAAAAGTTTGATTTTATAAAACGGCGATAGTGATTTTATTAAAGGATGGTTTTAACATGTTTTGATATTGCGATGACTCTGTTCTTCCAAATTTGATTTTAAAAAGCGGCTGATTTTATAATCCAGTGATTTTATTAGTGGCGGGTACTGTACACGACTTATTCTTCGATGAATTTCCGCTGCCCTGTTTACCCTCTGCTTGCAAGAAACGAATAACACCTTTCAATTTACGTTTGGCGGCAGACTCGATAGAGACAACCATGTTTTCGTGTCTGTAGCTCAACAGGAAATGGCAGATTGGACTCGACAGTAACTGAGTGTTTGGACAGGGGTATGTGCAGTATCTTAGTACGCAAACTAGCCTCCTGCCGCTCACCTACCATTTTCCTAATACTACCTCCGTTTTCGTACTGTGGAAACGGAGCTTGAAAAAAAAAAAAAAAACAACCTACGTATGTAGTTCAGACGTGTTTGATAATGAATCACTAGTACTTACATCTTGACTTCCAAGAATGAAACTACATTCTCCAAAACGTAACGAAATCTTGCACTTGAATGGACATTGGACAATCTTAAAAATGAATCATACAGCCGATTTTGAATGAAAATATCGATACTAATGAATCAGTAGAATCTACATCATGTGATTGATATAAAGATGGAATCTCATTCTTCAAAACATAGTGAAGTTTTACTTTCTTCTCTTAAAACAGAAATGTTATCTGTAGTAGAGAAGTTTCCATAAATGAATCATTAGCATCTACAGTTTGTGATCGATATGAAGATGGAATCATTCTTCAAGCAATAACGAAACATTACTTTTTATTGAGCCCTCTTAAAACGGAAACATTATCTGTAGTGGAGAAAGTTTCTTTAGATGAATTATTAGTATCAACATTTTGTGATTGACATGAAGATGGAATCATTCTTCAAAAAACATAGCAAATTCTTGCTTTCAGAGGACCCTTTTAAAACAGAAACATTATCTGCAGTAGAGAAGTTTCCGCTAATGAATCATTAGTACTTACATCTTGTTACTTCCAAGAATGAAACCACAGTCTCCAAAATATAGCGAAATCTTGCACTTGAATGTCCAATTTTAAAATGGAAGCATTATGTGTAGCAGAGAAGGTTCTGTAATGAATCATACAGTCAATTCTCATGATAATGTAGATATTAATGATTCATTAGTTCCTACATCTTGTGATCGACATGAAGATGGAATCTTATTTTTCTAAACATAGCGAAATCTTGCTCTACTCTAAAAGCTCTCTTAAAACGGAAACATTATCTGCAGTAGAGAAGTTTATGCAAATAAATCATTTGTATCTACACCTTAGTATTGATATAAAGATAGAATCACATTCTTCAAACAATAGCAAAATTTGACTCTCTACTGGTCCCCCTTGAGACGGAAACATTTGTAGAGGAGAAGTTTCTGCAAATGAATCATTAGTACTTACATCTTGTGACTTCCAGGAATGAATTCAGCGTCCAAAGCATAGCGAAATCCTGCACTTGAATGTCCAATCTTAAAATGAAAGCATTATGTGAAGTAGAGAAGTTTTTGCAAATGAATCATTAGTACTTGCATCTTGTGACTTCCAAGAATGAAATCAGTCTCCAAAACAAAGCGAAATCTTGCACTTGAATGCACAATCTTAAAACAGAAGCATTATGTGTAGTAGAGAAGTTTCTGTAATGATTCATACAGTCAATTCTAATGAAAATGTAGCTATTAATGAATCATTAACCTACACCTTGTGATTGACATGGAGATGGAATCTCATTCTTCTAAACATAGCGAAATTTTGTTTTCTAGTAAGCTCACTTAAAATAGAAACTTTATGCAGTCGGATCTCGATAACTCGAAGCAACTAACTTGAATATTCCTTTTTTTTCGAAGTTTTTTGGTTTCCAAACTTTTGAGACTGTTGTGGAAACTTCCCATAACTAGAATCCGAATAACCCGAAATCTGACTCTCAACTAGGCCCTCTTGAAACGGAAACATTATCTGTAGAGGAGAAGTTTCTGCAAATGAATCATTAGTACCTACATCTTGCGATTGGCATGAAGATGAAATCATAATTTTCAAAATCTTATCTGTAGTAAAGGAGTTTCAGTAAATGAAGTGCAGTGCTGGAACGCCGATCCGTTACTGCTTTTCTGGAACAACAAAACGGTTCGGTGCTGGGAAATTTATAAATTCTCCCCTGCCACGATTGTGAAATCACATTTACCAAAATATAGTGAAATCTCGCTCTCTCATGGATCTCGGAAAACGCAAGTATTATTTGGGGTAGAGAAGTTTCTGAAAATGAACCATTACCATTTACTTCCTGTGACTGCAATGAGGGCGAAAACATTTTCCAAAACAGCGAAATCCTGCTCTCTAACGGGTTCTATTAAAACATAAGCATTACCTGTACGAGAGAAGTTTCTGAAAATGAATCACTAGTTTTATACATCCTGTAAGTGCTCATGAATGCTAAAATACGTTTTCTAAAACCATCTTTCAACGAGCTTGAACGATAACATATGTGTGTCATTGCATTTTTAGTACCTAGTTTGCACGTCAATATACTACTACGCATGCATTTTAATTTTATTAGTTTGAATCAGGTTTTGAAAAAAAAATATATTATATTCATGGCCCTCAAAGTGCTAAGAACCACACAAATCCAAGCTGAGAAACTCTCATTTTGCATCTATTTTACTATTATTTGCTGATAAGAACCTTTTCATATGTTCTCAAAGCAGACAAAGAAAGATAAATCTATATTTCTTCCTTCTTTCTTTTCGGAAAAAGAATAAAAACCTTGTCGATATACCCTAGCTTCCTCAAACACCCAAAAATAGTGTTTTTAAAAATATTTAATGCGCCATCAATATATTTTAAAAAAATGTATGGAAATTAAAAATGGATTTTTAAAAAAAATTTCAAGATATTTCAATTGCCATTTTCGCTAATTGTTTTACATTTCTTTTCTTAAAATCAATACAAACATTGTTTGAAAAGAACTGAATTAATTTATTTAAAAGAATACAGTTTGATTTGTAGTAGATGTATGAAATGAAATGAAATGAGATTAAGAATTGCTCAGGTGGTTGAAAATCTAATGAAGCCTTAGAAAGTTTCTCCGGATGTTATACACCTGCAGTAGGAATGACACATTCTTCAAGGACGTTTTCGATAAGTAAATGGATTAAGCCGCCGAATGACAAATAACGAGGAGAACAAGATTCAAACAATTGTTGAGAAAATCTTTGAAGTTTTTAAAATAATTGATAGCTTCCAGAAATGCAATTTACGATAGAAGTATTTTTCCTACAATCTATAAGTATAAAATAAGATCCTAAAGTGATGAAGTGTGGTAAAAAATGAGAAATTTAATTTAAATAATTTACTTCAATCGATACTTTTTTATTTTAAACCAGTCGTGTTTTTGTTCGGGTAACTGAAAAATGCTATAACAGAGATGACGGGTACTGTCCGATATTGTAACGCGAAACCTTACTCGAATTTGCTCATGCGTCAGGTCTCTTCTGATTTTATCAAAACAGGGTGTCTAATAACTCTACACAATAGAATTCTTTATTAATATTAATATTATTGTATCTTAAATTAATATTATCTTAATTAATAATAAATTTCGTAGAGTCATATTAGTTCTTGATCCTGCGAATGATAACCTTATCTGAGCATGATTACCATAAAACGAGGTGAATCAAAACAAAACTTCCAATTATTCAAAAAATATCTCACCGTATATTTGCGACAGGGTATTTTTGATATCCGTTTAAGGATGGTAACATCATGAGGAGCTAAAAAAAATTACTTTTCGTCATTCTGGCAACAAAACTGGCGAACGCGAAACAACCTCACGGTTTCATCATCTGTAAACCTTTGTATACTGCAGCTCTGGCTAGTTGAGCTGTGACTTTGACTATATTTACCTGTTTCAGGGAAGTTTAGTGAAAAATAGACGTGTTATTGGGTTGGATTTCAGTTGGAATATTTTTGAAAAACTACTAAGAAAGTTTCTCAACTCAACTTAGCGCCAATTACCCTTCCCTATTTTCCGAAATAGAGGTAAACATTCTCAGAGTCGGAGCTCAACTTCTCAGCTCCTCACAATATGATTACAGACATTTTCATTTTCTCAACCTAAGAATAAAATTTCATGAATCGATAGTTATGAGAAAAAAAATGATTTAAATTTTCACATTTCTTCCAAGCTAAGTTTCAAAAAGTTAAAAAAAAAGAAACACATTGAACCAAGTTTAAAAAGTTTTCGAATAGTATAGAGAAAAAATATTAAATTTTCAGTGATTTCCGTTGCAAAGAACTCCAAGGGACCGCATTTTTGTTCGTTGTAACTGGAATTTTGTTGTTATGGAATTCAAGCAAAGTAATGGAAATTAAATCAAGACCTAAAATTGATTTCATTGAAACAGATATTTCGTTGTATTGGTGTCGTTACAACCGGGTGTGACTGTAAATGCATTTAGCTCTCGACTTCACAAGCTCCTTGGGACCACAAAAGTTCGTAGAATCGAAACTCATCGAAAACTTACTACGAATGGTTCGCATATTTTCATGTCTAATTTTATATAATTAAAAACTGAGCGTATGTATCTATGTAGTCATCTATGTACCTATGTCCAAGTTTCTTCTCCCGAACGACAGTGAGCTGACCATCGAACCAGGTATCAATGGATTCGTAATCTTCTTTTCTTTATGTTTGGCTATTTAACATAATGCTCCGATAATAATTAGCGGATATATCAACTAAAAACTATAAATATTAATTATGACACTTAGATTTCGACATAAAATCCCTATTTTTCGAAGGCTCTTTCGTCCATTCAAATTATTATTCAGTGCTTCATCTCAACTTTCCGCAACAATGCTTTTATTAAAATTTATAGCGTGAAGTAAATTATTGAGACGAAAGATCTGTTGCCATTTTTTGTCTCGAATACGAGCAAATAAAATTCTGAGTTTTGTTTTAAAGGCTTCTCCTGTAATCGGGGGATTTAAAATTTTACTTTTTGGTTATTTTTCCAAAATCTGCCACAAAATTTTACTGTTTTTATTTTTATTTATTTATTTATTTTGTTCAAGCCTGATTGTTGAACACGCGTCACTTGACATAACTTTTATTTTCGAGGTGGACCGTGCAAAGCCGGGCGACGTAGCTAGTTCTACCAATATTAGTAAACATTTTATTCTTTGTTTTGCATCAAATAATAATTACTTCTAAATACATACATCTAAATATTCAGCTCGTAAGATTAATGTCCGCCGACTACTTTTAAAATAATTTATTTCTTCATTGAAATTAAAGCAAAGAAGGAGGAAGATGACATGGCAATTTTAACGAAAGGGATTACCTTCTTCCAAGTGTTACTCTCCTTGGTGCTAGAATTCTTGGGAAAGAGCTATTTTGACTTTAATGTCGAGTTTGTGAAACAGATTTTTGTTATTTCCAGTTAGTAAAAATAACGAAAATTTCATTGCTTCGATGGAAGAATTTTCGGCACTAGCGAATAATTCGTAAAATCAATTAGAATTTCGTAAAATCAAACGTTAACTGAACTACTTAAAAAAAAAAAAAAGACTGCACTAGCTTTGGATTTTATAATGGTTCCCCACAATTGTTTTCAAACGTGAAGATATACGAGGATTACAAGATCTCTTTTAGAGCACCTTGATATTATAGTAGATTCAGCTCACGCATTAGAAAATTTTACTTACAACTTTTTTTTCTTGTTCTTAAATTTATTGTCTATTTCTGATAATCATTTTCCTTTTCTCTGTTTATGCTACATGCCAAAAACTTGAGCTCGCAGTATTTGTAATTTCTTTCAAAATTCAAACTCTATTTTCCCTCATTTGTGTACTGCACAACCTATTTTGTGTTAAGAAATATATGTTCACTTGTTACTTTTTGTATTCAAAATCTCCGAACCGACTTCTGAAACATTCGGACTATCTATTACGTACATTTCAGCATTCCATTAGCGATAACTGAACTGCTTAAACTAAAACAAGTATTTTCCAGAAAATTAAAGAATTATACAGGGTGAGGGAAAGTCAAATCATAGCAAAACTTGCTACCTGAAATGCTCTTACAGCTTCTTATCGCAGCACCACGCTCTTTCAAACGCTCAGCTAAAACCATCTAAATTGGCAATAACTTTTTTCTGCACGTGCGTAATATCCTCCTTGAAGCAGACTATAAACATTTGCTTTTTATACATATTTTACAAGAGTTGCGCTGTCGGAAAAGTGAACTACTTGGGAATTTAAAAAAAAGAAAATAGACAAGAAAAAGAAGAGCAATGTTTTCAAGGCATATTTTTTATACTTCGATTGAATAAAAGAAAACATACTTTTTAAAATGTATCTATGGAGAAAATTTTTATTTCTAGTAAAAAACTTAAGCTAATTATTAGAGTATTAAAATCTAGTTCGAACTGAAAAGTCTGCTTTCACCATCATTTCCTTTGGCTTATTACTGAATAGACTTAAGAAAAAACGTTTTAGTTCTAAGGCACAAGAAAGTGTTAAAAAATTCAGAAGTGCGAATGCATTTCCATTTATTTATAACTTCAGCTCCTTTCAATTGTGATTCATTTGCAGCAATGTTGGGCATCAGAAGCCGAATTATTTTCAACATCGGTATCAGATATTTTTTTAACAAATAGTACTCTTAAGAACAAAATGAAGTCTCTTCAGCGAGTTTGCAAAAAAAGGTTCCTCCAATCAAGGAAGAAGCAAGTTTTAACCCGACGTCAAGGTAGTCCCAAAAGGGATGGATCATTAATAGGCTTCTTACGAAGCCTAGTCTAATGACGAAGCCTAGTAGTGTGCATGCGGGTGATTAAATATGTATTTTTGTTATACCGTAGAATCCCCAAAAACTAGCCCAATAATGATACTGAAAGGTGGCTTAGATAGTGAAATTGCCGAGTTAACACCATGATAACTCGGCAATTAATACCCGACCCTGATAACTTATCAGGAATGAAGTTAAAAAAAAAAAAAAAAAAAGAACAATTACGAGAGTTTCTTCAGAAAATACAATACTGTAGTTGTACGTATTGCTTGCTTGAGATTCAGACAGAGAATATACTGCTCAGATATGCTTAAACAAATCAAAAGTACGTACTTCATGAAGTTATAGAGCCCTCACTACATGAAAATTAACTAGCCGAGGGAGGGGGAGAGAGAGAGAGAGGGGTCGCGACACGCGAGACAAAAGAGTGTGGGATCTTGAAAGGGTCTGAGATCAGGGGTTTTCGTCGTGCTAAGGTGTGGCCAAGTTTTCCGGACTGCCAGGTAATAAAATACCGGGTTTTCGGGACTCTACTATTTTAGTTTAATGACTCAATATTTATCACTTTTTTTAAACATATTCTTACATTTATCACTTTCTTTTGCATATTCATACATTTGTCGCATTTGTCGCTCACATACTTTAAAAAAGTTTTTAATTACTGGTCTTAATCACGTTTCGCATTACTTTTCTTTCTTTACTTATCCTTTTCTTTTCTTTTTGTTCCTTTACAAAAAAAAAAAAAAAAAATACCCATAAGATATAAACTGCTTTGTTTTCATAAAAGGCATCAGGGTGCCAGAACATCCGACAGTGAGGAAATATGAAACAGAGAAACATTAAACCGAAAACATGGAATGAACTTTTTCTCCTCTTGATCGTGAAATACATTTCCGGATTTTCTCTGATTGATTTGTCCGAAGGGAACGAACAACGAGTGTCGGATTCGTCGAGAAACTTTCCTTTCACGTGATCGTCTGATTCAACTGTAGAAGGGGGGGAGGAGGTGATGTTTACCAGATCCAGAAAGTTCCATTAACCAAATGCGTGTTCAGGATCTAAGTACGAGATACCGATATACTTTATGTCCATCTTTCTTTGTTTTTTGCTTGGCGGGTACACGCTTTTACGCATATAGATAGAAGCAATGTTTCGTGTCGGAAATCGATAGATCAGAGGGCTATTCCCTCCCGCCCTCGAATGAACTAGGATAAAGCGATGTTCGAAGAACAATGGAGCGAATATGTGTTTAAGATGTAGGAACTTCAACGGATGAGGTAGTTGAACATTTTGATGTGTCATTTGCTGAAAAGAATTAGATGAACGGAAACTCGATGATTCTGGAATTATATTTTTTACGACACGTGTGTATTTTTTGTAACTGAATACAGGAGAAAAATGTCTTTCTTTGTCTTTAAATAAATGAAAAAAAAAAGTATATATATATATATATATACAGTGAAACCTCCGAATAGCGGACAGTCAAGGGACTAGAAGTTTTGTCCGTTATTGGGAGGTGTCCGCTATTAGGAGGAACTACTTACCTTTTTCAAAATGGGCTGTTGTTCCCTTTGTAGAACACAATCGAAACAATTGCGAAAGGTTTACTACATTTTACGTCAAGTGTAATTAATTTGTTTTTCGTCACAAATGGATTTAAAATAAATGTTGTGCCGTGTTCGGATTTTTCAAGCCATCCATTTGATGCCTTAAAAGAGTCTATCCTCAAAGTTTTCCCGACTTCTCCGACTTTCTCTTGGAGTAATACCCCGCTTATTGGGACGTTCTTTGCACGAGCAGCTCTGAACCATTTCATGACAACCTCGTCGATTTCACTGGTTTCTGTTTTGCGAAACTTTACATTTTTTAAATTTTCATTCGAACTTACAATCCACAATTTTCTAATTTCGTCTTTATCTTTTAAAATTTCGCTGATTTGAGTTTTCCCAACTTGAAAACGATCGGCAAGACAACGCACACTTATTTTTTCTTTTTCGGCAACATCCAAAACATTAATTTTTTCTTTCAATGTCAGTCTCTATCTTTTAGTTGCCATTTTAAAACTCAAATAATATTGTCACACAAAAAAAATCAACTAAATCAACACGCCTTTAGGAAAGTTTGCAACTGCAAAGCTACGATTGCTGCATGAAAAGCAGGTTCGCTTGCCTCTCAATTCATCTCAGGGTATGAATATCCCATTACCAACGGCGGCGATTCGGCGCAGCAACCCCCCTCCCCCCCCCCCCCCACTTTTTATGGTTAATTTATTTACTTTATCTCGAGTATCACTATTGCGTGATTGACAGTTGCCAATATGACCTTGAATATGGGCAAATCTTTTTCATGTCTAAAAATTAATCAACAAAACGAAACCACGGCGCCATCAAGCCGACTACTACCGGCGCCGGTCTGCTTAATTGCATCTCCCGAGAGCCTTAGTTAGAAAAAGCGCCCAGTTTCCTCTTTTTTTTATCTTAACTTTTGAATAGTTATTGTGTATAAAATTCATTAAAATCTTAAGAAAAACGTACTTTTATTGTTAGACTGACATCAGTTTTCACTTATCTGCTTGAATACTCTCAAAACTAGCCGTAACAAAATTATGACTTTTTCTTTTCTTTTTCATTTTTTGCTGCCCCAAAAAAGTACCATGGCTTTTAGTTGTTTTTTTTTCTGCCCCCAACTTTTAAGCCCCAATCGCTGCCTCTGCCCATTACCACCCTTTTAATTCCAAGAAACAGTGATAAGGAAATGACGGGGGGGGGGGGGATATCAGTTGTGGAGGATGAAAAGCTTTGTAAGGCAAGCAGTTACTAAGATATTCTGTGAAAAGAAAAAAAAAACCGAAAGTGCTAAGATCGCTAGGGAAATTTTTTGTGTCTGTCCGTTATTCGGAGTGTCCGTTATTCAGAGTGAATTACATGGAATGGCCTATATTGAGGGACTGGGACTTGCAAAAATGTCCGTTAATTAGAGGTGTCCATTATTCGGGAGTGTCCGTTAAGGGAGGTTTCATTGTATATATATATATATATATATATATATATATATATATATATATATATATATATATATATATATATATATATATATATATATATATATATATATATATATATATATATATATATATATATATATATATATATATATATACTAGCTGACCCAGCCACGCGTTGCTGTGACTGAGAATAGAAATAATGTTTACTCATAGTTTTAAACGATCAAATTAATATTTTTAACAAAGATGGAAAAAGTTCAGTCGATTTTAAATCACAGGGAATTGAGAATGACCGTGTTTGGCCGAAGTAGGAACTTATTAAATTTAATAAAAAATAACTAAATTTTCTATTGTAAAAGCATTACTTACTATACTAATGTTTGGTAAATTTAGTAAGTACTTACTTCGGCCAAACGTGCAAAATGACTTGAATATCCGATTGTTGTAGTACCGGAATGGTTGGAATTAAGCATTAACCAACATACAATTTTGTATGTACATTTTATTAATCTGAGCTTTAAATATAGCTTTTAATCAATGACTTCTCACAAAATATACAAAATAAACAAATAAGCTATAAAAATGGAATTTTATAAATAAGGTAGATAACATTGATTTCGAACTATTGTTTCGATTATTTTAAATTATTAAAATTAAAAATTACCTTTGTCCTAATTTGTTCATACCATTTTTGGTAAATCTGTATTTTACTAACACGAATAGATTTGACGGTTTTCCACTCGTGAGCAGGTGACATGTAGTTGCCAATGGGAGAAAAACCTATTTTCCAAGTTTAAACCGAATTTTTGGTCATTGCGAAAGCTAAGCGAAGCGGAAAATGAAGCATTCTGAACTGTATTGGAGATTCTTACGCTATTAATGCAATGCACGGCAGCAGGATGATTTCTCATTTAAACTTCCCCGTCAAAATTGTTGCTTCAAGAACATTTTCGGTGATCCTTTTGATAATTATACGTGTAAATTTGCAAATTCTAGATGAGTTTAAATTTTGAAGAAGATTAATTGGTGAACAAATTTTTGACTGGAGATTGTGTGGTGTCATTCCTGGTATATTAAGAGAATTTAAAATTCAGTTTGAAACTGTACGAATTCGTTCTCATCCACAATTCTATCGATTGATTTAAATGACTTCAAATTACCGGGCAACAACTGTTGTGTCTAAAAGTTTATTGCGTCTGAATCAACGTTTTTTGCTACAAAACCAGCGCGATTACAGAGGCAATTATGATTTAAAAAAAAAATAAAATTTATCCGGGAATAGACTCTCAATTAGCTCTTTTTTCATCTCAACGGCAGTGTAGAAATTGTCTGGCTATTTCTTGTACTGTATATTTTGATACAATTCAATTTCACAGTTTCCAATACCCAGCAATTGCTTAGAAAATATTTGTGCGATTAGATCATTTTGCGTTTATACTCGCATGTTCATTGCCAATCGCATTATCTCGATATTACGCTATAAAAACGACAATTTTAGTTAAACATGCGTTGATTTCATCGGAATAACTGGCAATGTCTGCCGGAAGTCCCCAGACAATATTCAGACAATGTCGCCTAAAAGTTTATCGTTGCCGTTCAAATCTTGCATAATCCTATGATGTGCTTCGAATGAATGCACTCTCATGAGCCCATAGTACACGTATCTCAAATTATAATTTCACTCTCTTGCAACACTACAGCCATTCCGCGTTTTTTTTCTTTAATGTTACACATTGCGTTTTGTTTGTTAAGAATACCTAATAAGCAACTTTAAAGCTGAATGGGCTGTTCGTCTACCATCTAAAAAATGTAATCTTTGAAAGAATTTATGATATTAAAAATCTCTTGGGAAAAAAAAGAAAGAAAATAATTATTTTCCGCATCAATTCATTAACCTTCCAGAAATTAACCTGGAATATTTTCGAAGAATTTATAGTCTTCTTGGTTAACGCCAGTTATGAATCTGGCACCTTCAGAGAAGCCTAACGTAGGTTTAATATGATAACCTGGAACCTTCATGCTTTTCCAAGAAAGCTCTGAAAGCATTAATGCACGCATTGCCAACGCGAAGACAGACTCTCAAGCATGCAGCTCGAATGTAACTGCTCTGCAATTCTTCGAGATCCAGAAGTCTTGTCGCTCTCATTAGGTGCTGAGGCAATCTAGACGAAAAGTAATCGATCTGAAACCGATGCACCTATTAAATACGTTTATTTACTCTTGATACTGGTGGAGAAAATATTTTTCACAACGGTGTGAAATCTGCAATTGGTAGCAATTCAAGGAAACGTTTTGAAAAATATAGTTGATTTTTACATGAAGTGAATTTTACCTGTAATATCCCGAAACGTTATATGGAAATTCTAAGCAACATTTCTGAGTTTTTTTTTTTTATCATAGTGTTTTTGGCAGTAAGATTTACAATGTTAGAGTTATATCCATTAATTAACTTAGATCGTCATCTATTAAGAATTTTTAGAACTAAACAATTAATTCACACTATTATTGTATAGTTAATATTAAAATAGCAATAAAAAATTATAAAAACTATCCTATCTTTTAAGTTGGACCAAATGACATATAAGTATGAAATTTGATGAAAATCGATTGAGTAGTTTCGGAGTTTACCCCGAACAAACATCGTGACACGAGATTTATATATATATATATATACAGTGGCTCCCAAAAGTGTTCGTACACCTTGAAATTTTGTAGTAAAACCAAAATAACGCATAACTGAATTCGAATATGAAGTCCAATTTTTTTTCACAGCATTCCTATGCCATTCTGAATAAAACCCAGCAGTTTTCTTCAAAATATTGCCAGATTTTATTTTTGAAATTTGTCAAAAAACAAAGAGACAGAGAAAAAATGCGCCACAAAAGTCATCGTACACTGAAATATTTTCGAATAAATTCATGATTAAAATTATCATATGTGGTTTTTTTTATTGTTTTTGCATTTTAATGACACTGTAAAGTCATTTGCCTTTATTTTTTTGTTTATTTATTCCTTAATATTCTGCTTATTATTTTTAAATGGCAGGTATGCGTAGAAAACAACAAACACGATTCGAAATTTGATTTTTTCTCATCACAGTAGACATAAATTGGTTTAAAATGTCTCTAAATTAGCTAATTTATACCATTCTGTAGTGAAGTGCTTGATTAAATGCTTTTAAGACAAGAATCGGATCGAAAACAAGGTAAGAAAAGGTCAACTGGCAAACTTAACAAAGCGTGATCGGAGGTTTACAGTTAAAAAAATTATGAAAAATACACATTTGAGTGCTGAAAAAGTTTCTGCAGAATTGAATGAAACATTTTATGTTTAATTTTCACCTAAAATTGCTCCTCAAGTTCTCGGATTAGCTGGATTAAAGATGACCTCTTCACGCAGAAATTTTCTTGTTCGTGCAAAAAACAGTAAGCTTACGCTATCCATCGTAAAATCAATGATAAATAAGCTCAAAACGTTTTGGAGCAACGTCTTACTTAAAGATGAAAATAAATTCAATATTTTGGCTTAAATTGTTGTATATCTGTCAAAAGAAGAAAAAATGAGGAATTTAATCTTAAGAATTTAGCTGGATCAGTTAATCAGGACGGTGAAAGTGTTCGTGTGTGAGGATGCATAACTGCATCAGGACTTAGAAATTTAGAACTTTTAGAAGAAATAATGAATCATGCTGTTCATTTAAATATTTTAAAAAACAATTTTAAACAATTAGCCCAAAATTTGGTAATCGGAAACAACTTTGTTTTTTATCAATATAACGATAAGAAGTACACGTTTGCGTTTGGTGCCTCAAAATTTGTCCTTAAACTTAGAAATATCTCCTCAATCGCCAGATTTTAACTTAATGGAACATATTTGGAGATATCTGGCGGCTAGATTACGAAAATACACCATTGAAACGAAAAGCGAACTAGAAACAGTAAGACTCGAAGAGCGGCTGAACACTTACTCAGATATTGCAAAAAAAAAGAAAGAAAAAACAATGAAATCTATTCCTAAACGTTTAAAAGCTCTTGTTGATACTGCATGATATTCTACTCAATAATAACTTTGTAAAAAGCTAGATTATTTACCGATTTTTTGACATTTTTTCAAAGTGTACGAAGACTTTTGTAAGATAAAATTTCCGGCAATTTTTGGTTTTTGTTTTTTTAAAAATTATGTTTTAATGTTTTATTAAAAATTTTCATGTAGTTTTGTTAAAAATAGATAATAGATCTTATATTAAAATAATTATTCCGAAATATCAATTCTAACCTATGGATAATGGCCTATTTCATTGAAAGTCGTAGGTGTACGAACACTTTTGGGAGCCACTGTGTATATATATATATATATATATATATATATATATATATATATATATATATATATATATATATATATATATATATATATATATATATATATATATATATATATATATATATATGAGCATGTGTGTCGTTTACCCAATGTATCAAAGTAAATAAAGAAATAACGAATAAATAAATAATAGCTGTGGCATCCCCGCTACACTGAATTGCTCTCCTGGCCTGGAGTCAACAAATGTCATAAAAATCGTTCACGTCTAGGGATTGCAATCCCGGACCAAAAATGCAATACCGATATTCAGTATTTTTTTAACGTGATACCGAAATGCCAGTATTAATACCGGTATGAGGAATTTATGAAAAAATGTTTTGTCGCCATATTTTATTATTTTGTACAGTTATCAAACTGACAACCCACCGAAACCTGAATTAAACTCTACTTTAACTACGCGAAATTAGTCTTTAAAATTAAACCTACTCAGTTACGTTAGATAGTAGTTTATTGGAGGCCCCGACTTCAAAAGTTTATTAAAAATTAAGAGATCGTATATAATTAGTTAGGTATTTAAAATAATTCATCGTATAGTAATTTAAATCAGTGTTTATTTTATAATTCGGTGTTTAGTTTAGTTGATTTTTGTACTGGAATTGTAAAATAAATTTCATTTCTATGTCTTGGTAGGAAATAGAATGTAAGTGTAATCAGTTATTTTTTGCTTTTTAGTTCTTGGGTATTTTTTGAAGGCGGTTTTTTTTTTTATTTAAAAATAATTTATTTTTTGCTTTTTAGCGGTGTAAATAACACGGCGAGAAAAAAAAATTGTCTTCATCATTTGTTCAACTTTAGAAAAGTTTGCTTTCCGAAAGCAAATGCACGAGTCACTTAAAAAAAAAATCTTTTTAAGTTTAAATTTGTAAAATTGTAAATTTTAGAATTGTAATATTGTAAATTGTAATTTATGTTTCGCAATTAGTGTCATGTAAGTCAAATGATGAAAGTCGCATGTTCCTTCACACGGCCCCATTATAAATAAAGATTAAAAGTTCCACTAAAATGAATTTTATGTTTGCTTCAGAGAATCTTTAATTCAAAATTTTCATTATCATTACTCTTAACAATATATATATTTAGTACTTTCTTTAACTATAGGTAAAGAAGTATAAACCTTTGTTTTATGGCCTTTGTTTATCAATTAGTTTTACATTTAATCGTTTGTGAGGGATATTGCATGAAATTTATTGTTTTACCCTTAACTTTTCCCTAAAGAACAAATAGAGTAAATCAAAGATTTGGAACCTAAGTTAGACCACCCCTAAACAAAACCACCACTAAACAAAAAAAAAAGCATAAAACCCGGTTCACTAAGTGAGACGATCTACAAAGTTAATAAAGTACAAATCGATTTAAATGTGAGTATGATATTTAATGAGTTCCCTCAATTTCATCAAACCTGAAATTGATTAACATTAGACCGCCGAGGAATTATGCTGTTTCAAACAAAAAAAAAAGACTTTTCCTTACCGGTACAGGCAGGGGCGTGCACAGAAATTTTGGAGCCCATCACAAATGACTTTTCCGGGCCCCTCTCCATATTGTTTACCCCTATATTTCACCGTTAGTTACAAAAATATTGGGCCTCCTCCAGGCTCGGGCCAGGGCCAACAGGTGCCCCTCCCCCCTCCCTGTGCACGTCCCTGGGTACAGGTGTCTTCGAGTACTTATGGAACATTGTACAAAGCAAAAACAAATCCGACGAGTTCAGAACTTCCTCCTTTTTTTGAAGCCTGCTAATTAATGTAACCCTAATTTCAAATTGAACTGGCGGCATCTTGAAATAGTAAATCCAGAATATTGGTCAAATTTCAGAAATCATACACACTTATAATGTATATTATTAAAGAATATAAATTAAACGTGGGGGAGGGGTATTCTGTATTCAATTCCCCCCCCCCAATTGAACACTAAATATATTTAAAAATTGGAGTATTAAATAAAGAACTTTATATTTTAGTGCCTAAATAAAGTTATTTATTAGTAAATAAAATATTAAGGTAGTTGATTCAACTATTAAAGTAGCAAAATATATTTAATTTACTGCTTTGCTACGCAGTAATAAATACATTAGTAACACCTATAATAAAAAATTACCATGCGGCGCAGCGTTGAGAAAATTAATCATCCATGTGCCCCGAGAATTAAATATCGTTCAAGAGAAAGCCAAAACCTTAGGTCAAGATACACCGATCACAGCAAGACCACGTGACCATGACTTATGAAATTTAAATTTTCTTGGATTTCTCCGGGACCCCTTATCAGATCCAGACCAAATTACTATGGGACCATCTGGGAAGTATACCCCTCCAAACAAAAAAAAAAAAAAATTCAAATCGGTCCAGTAGTGTTGGCATAATTCGAAAACACACATAAAAAGCCGCAATACGAAATCATAACCTCCTTTTTTGAGGTCGGTTAAAAAGTGCATTATTTATTTATTGCGAACAAATATAAAATGAAGGAACAAATACCATACTAAAAAATCAATGATAGCAAAAAACATAATCGTCTCTAAGCCAGGAACTCATTTTAGTGAAAAAAAATCCCGCAGTTATAAATATTCTTACTGAATTCATACAGGCCGGTGATACTGTTAAGAATTTGAAATTTACAATGCATTTTATCTTGTTATTTTATTTTATTATTTTTTTTTCTCATTTTATTTTCAAAATTCTTTACAATTATGTAAATTTCTAAAAAATAAAAAAATATGTTCCAACTGATTATGCCTTACCTCTTTGCAAATGTTTAAAACATCACAAAAAGTGATTGCAATATCTGTGTACCGAATGCCGGTATTTGCAGCTATTTTGCAATTTCGTAATAACGGTATTTGCTGAAGTAGAAAACCGGTATTTTCGGTGTTATCTAAAAATGATAAATAGCTTTCGATTAAAGAGTTTTCAATTTAACTAATTAAATATCTACTGTTATTTTAAATATACGTTTCTTTTTCGATAAGACAGTACCAAAATCAATCTATTGAAGTAAAAATTAAACAGTAGATATCTAATTAGTTAAATTGAAAATTCTTTAATCTAAAACTATTCATTATTTTTAGATAATACCGAAAATACTGGTATTCTACCTCAGCAAATACCGGTATTGCGGAATTGAAAAATAGCTCCAAATACCGGTATTTGGTAAACCGGTATTGCAATCACTATCACGTCCAAGGGATCGGAAAAAAAAACTGAAGACTAAGGAAATTTGTTATTCATTTGAAATTTAAAATCGCGCACAAAGGTATTTTGTAAAAAAAAAAAAAAAGATGAAGGGAGGGGAGAACCTATATTCAGCTTGCATCGATAACGGCGTACAATTTAGTTAATGATTTATATAAATAGTACCATTCAAAAATAACAATAATAAATAGGTTATTAGTACTATACAACTATGTAGTTTGCCGTTGAATGGATACATTTCAAGAATTTTAGTTGTTTTACCATTATCAAATGATTTTGTGCCAGCTTGTTGCTTTGAATATTTCATTTCATTTTGAAATACTCCTTATATTACCAATAATACATGAAATTCGACATTTTATGTAGTACTGGTAACACACACACTGAGATGTCAAAGTCATGCCACTGGTTCGGTTCATTTTAATATGAGTAAGGAATGAAATTACGTACTTTAACGATTGAAATATCGAGGTGTATTATCTTTGACTTATCTCATAAAGTGGCCTGTTTTTCCCAAAGAGTGTTATATCCCTCAACTTTTATAACATTTTTGCTATTGCAGTCGAGTCCCGACTTACGCGAGGGATGCGTTCCAAGACTCCTCGCGTAAGTCGAAATTTCGCGTTGTGGAAAAATATATGTATACATTTTTTTAAAAAAAGCATACCAAATTCTTTTAGACTTTTATAAACACCTCTCAATATAGTTTAAAGCATTCCTCAACTATACACTACAGTTTTTTACATAAAAAACTAAACTTTTATTGAATTTAAAAAAATAAAAAACTGTTTTATTCAACATGAAATACTTTAAGATGCACATAATGAATGATCAACGGGAAAGAATGACATAAAATAAAACAACACAGTACGCACAGTATGTAGTAATAATAAAAATGCAGCACTATAATAATACTGTAGAGTAGATACAGTAACATATTTATGAGTTAAAAAATGAAGATAATGGTTAATTATGTTCTATGATCAGATCGCTATTCTTATGTTATACATTCTTAAATACGGTTGCTTCGCCTTTTCTTTTATAACGTTTTAATTTGTGGCAACAGATCCTCTTCCTGATCTCTTAAATCCATAATACAAGAGCAACTTCCATTTTCATAATATTTACTTTGTTAGACTGCTCTGCAAGCTAAAATATTGAAAATACGCATGGAAGATTCAATCATATTTATTGTCGCAACTACCGTCGACGTTTTGTAGTTAAGGTATCTCGAGAATCTTAGCTTTTTTTTCAATCAGAAACTTTCATTTTCTTCCCATCTTCACAAAGTTTAAACGAAAATACCACCAAGATACCAATATATTTCATCACCTTTAATATTTAGAATGAAAAAAAAAAAAAAGAAATGAAAGATGCTGAGTGGTTATTTAATGCTCTAACAACTCGATGCGTAGATTAGTTTGATGTGGGAATTTTTGCTCTCAGTGATGCTTAGAGGGAGGTAATAACATTCACGAAATCAATACTTAGTAACCAATAACAAAGCCGATACTTCCTTCTAAAAAATTCGTGTTGTGAACGAAAAATTCACGTTAGCTCTAAAATTCGTAACTCTTGAAAAATTCGCGTTATAGCCATTTCGCATTAGTCGAATCGCGTTGTAGCGGGAGTCGACTGTATTTTGCGTTCACGGGAAAGATATACTAAATGTAAACAAACAAATGAGACATTTGGCAATGTCAACCACGTGTTTGACTTGAACAAGAACAAATTGGTGCCATCAAGTTGAAGGAGAATGGTATTAGTTTACTTTTGTTTTATTAAGAAAATCAGTGGCAAACCTCCTTGCAACCTGTTAGTTTACTTTCGATACTGTTGATCTTTTCCGTGAGCACAGTGTAGAATTAAACCTGTGATTAACTTGCACCAGTAGGACATATTTTCAAAAGTTACTTCAGTTATCAGGCCCAATTTTTTCTCACAATATCTTTTTTTTTTATTTTTCAGAGCAGCAAGAAGGGCGAAAAACTTACCACCGCTGGCAAGTGCAGAAACTTTGACACCATCTTTGATGTCTTCCTGCTATGGCAGCATAGACAGTGTGGTATGAAAACAGAGCTCTACTCACCATTTCTACAGTATTCCAAAACTATTCCTCAATGCGTCTTTGGGGATGCCATACAGAAAGCAGGCATCTGAACTTCTATCTGAGGAACTTGTACATATATAAACAACAATATGAGCATATTTGTAAAGAGTTTTTAAACTATTCAAAGCCTTTGTGTTCATCAAAATCAGTCTTGACTCCATTTTGTGGAAAGTCCTATAGTGTGACTTTGATAAATTGAGCTATGACTTTGACAATGTTTACCTCTTTTTGGGGTAATAATAATAAGGCAGAGTAATTGGTGCTGACTTGAATTGGATTACATTCGTAACAGTTTTTTCAAAAGTATTCCACTCAAATTCACACCAATAGACCGTCATTTGTTTCCTCGAACTCCCTTTAAAAAAGGAAACATTGGCCAATTCATAGCTCAACGTATGAGAGCCACACTATACTTAAAACTTTTGAAACAATGCTTGAACTAGGAACAGGAAGTTTGAACAGAACCAATCTAATCAATTTTTCAACATGCCAGCATCTATTTTTTTACATGAGATTCCTCTCCTTCTGATTTTGCTTAGGCTCCAAACCTTTCAAATATATTTTTAACTCTTAAAAATACATAAGCGTAAGCGGAAAAACACTTTTATTGTGGAAATAATTGAAATTAATTGAGACAAACGGTTTGACGAATTGAAATGAAAAGAAAAGAAAAAAAAACTGACGGTAAATATACGGTTTTATAGTGAAAATAATTTTACATTATTTAATTCTAGCGCACTTATCCATACGAGTATAAACGCCATTAGAAATGTTGAATGCTTCCCAAAACTACACTTCCGATGAAACATATTGTTAACAGGTCCCGATCAAGCCAAAGTGGTCCCCAGGTGCAGGAAAAATTTGTTGCCCCTCTTGCAAGATAATCCGTACATTTTCGCAGTTGTAGTTATAAAAGAAAAAAAGTGCAGAAAGAAAGAAATTTATCCTATTTTGGTGCCCCTAAAATTGTGGTGCCCAGGTTCATGAACCCGCTGGACCATGGATAATCAGGCCCTGATGTTAAATGATTAAAGTGCCATCAAAGATCAGTAAAATATGAAATTTAACTGTTTCTTCGAATTTAAATGTTCAACTTCTGCCAAAAACATGCTCATGGGTAAAAAATGCACGGTAAGTCATAATCGTAATCAATTGAAATCATAATCATGTGCGACCAAAAAAGTAACAGCTCACTCAATACTAACATTATTATTTTGCATTAAAAAGATTTAAGTAATCAAGGAAATAATCCTTTATTTCTTCCCAGATCCTCCCTCCCCCACACAAAAAAATAAATTACTATTTTCTTTCAACTACTAAATGGTATGAAAGTGAAAATGGTATGAAAGTGTACTTGTTTTCTGCCGGTTTATTGATATTGTTACGAGTTCGACACACTTCAAGAAATTATTTAACTGACAGAGTTCTTGCAAAAACGCAGGAAATTTATTTTCAAATATGTAAAAGAAATTCGTTGAAAATTCCTAAAATATCCACAGCAATTATGGAAATATCATTAAACACTCCACTACGGTAAACACGTATTTACATCCAAATAGCAAAAACACTAAGCGCATAAGGCTTCGCAATAACAGATCTAAAACAAACTCTCCAGAACACAGTTGATCGTCAAAACTAGAATGACAAACTTCGCAGCAAATAACCTCACA
This sequence comes from Uloborus diversus, assembly GCF_026930045.1. Lineage (NCBI taxonomy): Eukaryota > Metazoa > Arthropoda > Arachnida > Araneae > Uloboridae > Uloborus > Uloborus diversus. The sequence continues at coordinate 163,647,197 of NC_072731.1, read as the reverse complement.
TAGCATTGAAAGAATATTTCAGCACTTTTCAGGAATACTCTACTACAAATTCTAGAGGTTGCTGAGGGGGGGGGGGGTTATCCATTAAGTTATATTAGTTTTGAAATACTGGTCACATGTTAGGTTCAAAATGTCACGAAATGTCGCCGTTTGGCGACACTTGGCAATTTCTCGCCAAATTTGGTGCCAAAAATGGTGCTAAATTGGCGATATCTCTTAAATTTACCGCTAAGGCCTCAGACGCAATGATAAATGCTGAACCTCAGATTAGGGATGGCGCGACAAATGAAAAGCAGCCAGCTCCGCAGCTTCTTCTCTTTTCAGAATCAGCGGAGCTGTTCTCCGTCTACTTTCGCGACGGCCCCGCTCAAAGGCAGAAGGACGTAAGTCACATCATGGTCATTTTACAAGAGAGAGGAGAATTTTTTTTCTGTCTCATGCAAATGATGGGACATGCATTCTTTTGACCCTGGTAAAAAATTGAAAAGAATATTTTTAAGGAATAACGTTCACATGGCTCGATGCGGAATAGGCTTTTACATACATTATACTATTAAACGGAAAATCTCAATTTTTGGATTTAGTCAGTCTGGCTCTGAGGTACAGAATGGAGAATAGCAGGCAAAGTCAACATACAGTTAAAATTTCAAGAACGATAATTTTGAGCGAACATTAATGAAATAAACGACAAATTTAGCAAGATTACAACATATTAAGCACGTATCAACATAAAAATAGTAACTATTTACGAAATTTGTAACAATATATTCTCATGTTGTAAATAAAAAATGGAAAAGTTTCCTTTACTTTATGAACTTTCCAGTATTTTAGGAATGTTTACGGGATTTCCTATTTCAAACATTGTTAGTAATAGTTTTACAAGACAACACCCACCGTATACATTATTTTGAAATGAATGTCAATGTATTTGCTGTTATTTGTATATTTATGTGGTTAAATATTAGTGATAAAACATTTGTTCGCTTCAAAGGAAGAAAAGACCAAGGAAGCAATGATTTATTGCGCAAATGAAAAAAAAAATGATGACATTGTATTAAATGTAGAAGTAAACTGAAAAGAATTGATTGAAAAACTTTTGCTTGTCTTCTTTTTTTCAGTGAATGAAATCTTCAGCAAAAACTAATACTGTCTAAACTAATGTCTAATACTGGTATCTTCTTATACTTTATTTAAGTCACATTAAGTATGAAAGGGTTCTACAAGTGATCTTTTTTTAGGAAACAGAACTGAAAAATTTTACTGTTATTATTAACGGGAAAGTGAGTTTGTTTGTTACGCTTGCACGCCTAACTGCTCAAAGGACCATCATAAAACTTTGCATATGGGTCAATTAATGACATCAGCATAATAAGACGTCAGCATCAAAATATAAAACACATACCATCATGTTGTATGTCATTTCATTTACAAGAAAATATAGTTTCCTGATTCAATGTGTCAATTATCCTATTGCTGACAGTAAAAACAGTTTCAACAAGCAAAGATTATCTTTTTCAAATTCATTTTTTTGATTAAAAACTATCGAGTTTTCAGCCTGGGATCTGGCAACACCAGATCTAATTTGGAAGATATCGTTTTATAGTGTTATAGTCAACACTCACTTTTTCATTTTCCAGTAGTCAACTTTTTTGTAGATTTCATTTTTTTTTTTAATTTTATTTAAACAGAATTATTCAAAATCTTTGTCACACCCGTAAATAACAAAACATATTGCTACATAATAACAAAAACAGCTATTTGTTATAATTTAGCAATATATATATTTGTTGTAGACGTTTGACATTTTGGTTTTAGTGAGCTCAATCATTCTAACAACTAATACTACTAATTCTATTAAGAAAAAAAAAATTTAATGAGCTATGTTGGTTACGGATGTGACATATTTTTGGTCCAAGTTCACTTTTCGTCGGACCTCTGCCAGGTTTGGCACAGAAGTTCTTTGATACTGAGAAATTCACATAGGGGCTTTTCGCCCCCTGATGGGGGAGGCAACCTCCCCCCTCCCATAAGAGACTACCCTTATACAAAGAAACAGTTTCCTCGGATCTTCACCAAATTTAGCACAGAGGTCTTTTGATGCTAAGCAGTGGTGGTTTTAACTAGAAAATCTATAAAGCGGAATGTTTAGGCCGATGAATAACAATGACGAAATTTTTGGAATTTCAAAAAAATCCAAAGAGGTCTAAACTAAAATTGTGAGTCATAAAATTGCTCTTTTCTGCACGTTGACGGAAAATTTTACGCTATTTTATTTTTCTTTTCAACCCTGATTGTTGAACATACGTCATGTGACACCACCTTGTAAATGCGAAAGTGAGTTTGTTTGAATGTTTGTTTGTTACGCTTTTACGTTTTACTACACAAAGAACCATCAGAAAACTTAGCATATTTACCAGGTTCCATTTGCACATTTTCCAGGAAGACCATGCAACGCTGCTAGTGTTAAATGAAAACCATTGCAGATTACAATGTTGTTGACATCCAAAGAAAAAGTTGCTAAATTTCGTGACAAATTAAAGCAGCGTCAATCAAATACAGGCGACATTTCGAGAAGGAAAGAGTGCGTGATACGGAAAAAAGAAACAAGTTAAAGATAAAAAAAAATGCTGCCTCAAAACTTTGAACTCAAAACACATGTAGGAGTAAAGAACAAGACAACCTTTAAGTCACATGTAATGTACCAGAAAGCCCGGTTATCACATCCAAAGACTGCAGTTTCATTCTTAATAGAACTTGTTACTCTGGAATAGTGAATAACCTAACTGGAGGCAGATATCATCTCATAGAAACTGAGAGCGCAAACGAACTGGTAGATAATAGAATTTATCTCTCAAGCGAGTGACCGCAGCATGGTGCCGGTCATGGAGCTAGTATCGCTAGTACAGTTGGCTCTCTGTTTAACGATGCTCTATTTAACGACTTTCTCTACTTAACGACGGCCTTTCACGGCCCAGATGGTCCACTGTAGTGTTAAAAGCATTCTATTTAAGGACGCTTTCTACTTGAGGACGATTTTTTGTGGTCCCTTGAAAGTCGTGTTAAACAGAGGGCCAACTTTATAAGTCCATGGGCGCGTGTGCGATGCAAAGCGAAAATGGAAGGGAAAGCTGTGTATTAACAGTAAGTTATCGCCCCTAAGCCAAGGCTAAGGCAAAACCACATGCATTATACCAGAGACTATTCAAGACTGACGAATTCTATATAAGGACGAAACTGCAGTCTCTGGATGTGATTACTGGGCTGTCTGGTACATAGCATATGGTTCTGCCTTAGCCCTGGCTTAGGGCCGGTAACATGCTGCTAAAACCTTCATGTCGTTTGCTAAAATTTGCTTAAGGTGTCTGTTACTGATAATTATTTGAATATAGGCAATTTTGTAGAAAATTCCCTTTACAAAGATATTATCGATAGACAGAGTAGAAATACAGAGCCCAAGTCTTAAATGAGGCATTCCAGGCTGCCGCGGCACCCAGTTTGTTAACTCCTGGCTTATGCGAGGGTTTCAAGACACATTTATTTACCTGATGATCGTTTCTTATTTGAGGCAGTGAGAAGCAAAGGAATGTAAGGGGACTTTATGAAGTTTCGAGTCAAACGCGTTAAAAGTTCAGATCCTTGGTAATCTTTCATTGAAATTCTTTTCTTAATTATGCTGTGTATCAGCACCTATCAGGGCTTGTACAATTTCTTTCCCCCAAAACAGAGGACTAGTTCACCTACCACTTGTAATGCTTATCTCCAAATTTTAAATCTCATTACGAACATCCCTTTGCTTCTCGCTGTCTCATTTGTCCTTTTATATTATTAACTGGTTTAATCAGTACCATACATATTTTCACTACATAGATATATACAATTTTTGCTTAGATTATTTTCAAAAAATTCTTATTAAATGACAAACCAGGTAAAGAAACCCATACTCTAATAGTTTACTGCAAAATTCGAGGAGTATCTCAACTGTACAGCATGTTACAAATTTCGAGAAATGATTTTTGATTGTCACTTCTTTAAATCTTCTTATATGATTACATTCTCTCAAATTAAACGATATGATTTGGTCTTAGCATCATGTGTAAATGAAATATAATTGAAAGGTAAAATATTACTGGATTTAAAAAAAAAGGTTTTTTCTTCTTTTTCTTAGCTTTCTTTGTTTATTTTTTTCAATGGGGTTAATAAAGTGGCAGAAAGAAAATTTATCGCCTTAAAACGAATTACTGTAAAATCTTCCTGATGGTTGCTTTATAAATAAGGAAAAAAATATATTTTATCTCATCAATTAAATGACTTAACACTTAAAATCAAAATTCAAAAACGGTAGAAAATCTTCAAAGAATTCCAAGAGAAATTTTTTTTCGCCTTTATTTAGCTATGAAGCAAATAAATGCAGATTTCTTGTTGCTATTTAAACCAAAAATCAATATTCTATTTTGAACTTTTTCTCCTAAAACTTTATCAAGTTTAACTTCTACTTTGTATAACCAGTACACACAGATGCTTTTTCTGAGAACGATATTTTTAGACTAAACATAAAATCTTTTTACGATGGTCTGCTGAAGAAAAGTACTTTCCTGATAAAAAAGAACGAAAAATATACATGGGTTTGGGTATTGAGAAACGATAAAATAAGAAATTAAAACAAAATTTGATAAATAAAAGGATAATTCTAGAATATTTTGTTGAAACCTTTCTTGGTTACAAGAGACTTTAAGAGTTTAAAATTTGTGTATTTTAATAAACAAACATTTTCGACTCACAACTATATAGAATGTTTCAAAACTTTGAGCAAATCTATTTTTGGGGAAAATAGTGGTAAAAACATTTCTAGAAACATACTATATAGAACCGTATTTGGTGTATTATTTTTAATTACCACTTGCACTGGCCAGACTTTCTCCCTTCTTAATGTCGTGTAAATACCAATGTTTTTTTTTCTCTCCTTAAAGTTTCTCTTCTGCAGCAAAATAATATTCTGCTGTTCTTCATATTTAAATACAAAAATAGTTTTAAATAAAAGTAAAATAATCTTGGCAGTCCCATTTAAAATTTTTCTGGAAGGGCAAAGGTTATGCGTACGGAATAAATGTGAGTGGGGGGGGGGGGGGGCAGCCCCACATATACACATTGTTTCTTAAAGTTATGGGGACAGGTGCCTCCCTCCTTGATCCTCGAAATGATAAGCCTAAAAACAGGTTATGTAATTGTTTTCATTGATCCCTTTGTGGTCGGATTTCTCAAATAAAAAGTGAAAAAAAAAAAAAAAAAAAACAATGCAATATAGCAGAAAAACAGGTTATCATATCCAGAGACTGCAGTTTCGTTCTCCTTAGAACTCTTCAGTCTGAAACAGTGAATAACCGAGCTGGAGGTAGATGTCATCTCATTGAAGCTGAGAGCGCCCACAAACTGATAGATAAAGTAATTGCATGCAGTTCTGCCTCAGCACTGGCTTAGGGACGGTAACTTACTGTTAAAAAATAACAATGTTCATTTTTCATCAGTACCGAAACATTTTCAATATTTTATTTTTAAGGGAAAAGTTGGCTTTATGAATTTAAATCCGTTTCCTTTTCTCCATCTCCCGATTTTAATTCCTCGTGTTTTTATTTAGAATTCCTTAGAACATACAATTAGGGCCGCCGAAAGCCAAGGCCCCTAATCCGTTTGGTAGTCCGACCCCCTCCCCGTATAAAACTTATAAAATTTATACAACTCCGATTCTGAGCCGGACCCCCTAGTTTTCTAGGCTGACACGCTTCCTCTCATCCGCCCTGCACAGAATGGTTTTTTTTTTTTTATCAAGCGAATGGGATCGATACATTTATATTGACCAGAACAACTTACAAGATCGCTTTTCTTAGAATACATAATTATCAAATGACATCCGCACGTGTTCGAATTTTATTTCAACTTCGAAAGAAAATATCTAGTATATGCATGCGCTATGAGAGTATTGACCGAATGCAATGTTTGTTAGGTTGCGATGGCAACTCAACTCCACCTGTTTGAAAGCATGTTAGATAATTAATTCACTTTATTTCGTTCTATAAAAACGTATTTAAACTACTCTCAAGAGCAAAATAGGTATCATTTTCTTTTAGGTGTGATTTCAACTGAAAGCTTGGGTGGAGCGAAAAGGTGGACCACCCCAGTGGCACGTTCCTGGGCGGCAGTTATCTTTTGATCACTTTATATATGAAAATAGATGTTTAAAGGCCCTGCATTTTCAAAGAACGAAAATTATGATTATACAATTATACATGTATTGTTCAAGCAACATATTTTCCTCAAAATTATATGTTTTATATAATTCCTTCAATATATTCGATTGGTGAAATATTTGATAAAAAATATCTGATAAAACTATCTTTTTTTTTTTCCAGTCGTGAATTTTGAAAAGCAGCGAAATCCTATAATTATAAGGATGATAATTTTGTGAGTGTTTCATTAAATACGTAAACGTTTCAATTACTTATTTAGTGAACAATTTATGTTTTCGTTTATTTTGTTCCATCGCGAGTGTCGCCAATTTTAATTTGATTACCATTTTAAAATTAATAAATTTTTTGCCAAATATTTTTTGCATCTTAGCAATTTTAAACAAGACTCCCCCTCCCCCTCATCCCGTTTATCTTCTTTTTTTGCAACAGGTAATGAAGCGTTGAGAAAATAGCTGAAAATTTAAACAAGGAATCCAATATCAAAGAAAATAAAAATGCAATGAATTTTAAATACTCAGTGTCCTAATCTAAACATAACTGAATCTGTAAAAACTGAACGTCATTATAGGGCGGGGGGGGGGAGGGCTTTCCAGGGCCTTAACCCACATTTTGATGAAGATGCTACTAAAAATTTCTATGCTACATCAAAAGAACCACTGATCGCATGGGTGAGAAACTAAAACCTTACTACGAACCTTATTTACGAAATATAAATATTGACAAGATTTCCGAAACGGGAAGTAAATCAAAAAGCAAGATTAAATTATTTCCCATCAACCAAGGTGGGTTAGCCATACCTAACCCTTTTCAAATGTTAATTTGTATCATTTCTTCAGAGTTGTTCTTCTTTTATCTAAACCAGTGGTTCCCAACCTGGGGGCGGTTTGAATCCTCAAAAGGGTGATAAGTATTTAAAAGATAAAATGATAACAAAATAATACTTATAAGCCAGAGAATATCGGAAATTGAAAACGTATACGGGACCGATTGTTAAGGGTTCAGACCAAGAATCACAAGTCAAAAAAAGAAACAAATTAAAAATCAGGAGCTTCTTCCTCATTTCTCGGTTGAACCTTACGAAAGGACTTCGTCATTCATCGCCAAGTTTATGAACTTTTAATAATTACTATTTTTTTTAAGTGCCCGTGTTTTAATTTCCCTCATATTTTAATTTAAAAAATAATACAAGCTATTATCTCATTGAAAAAAAAAGAACTGTTTTTGAAAAGTACGTCAGTGATCTTAGTTATTTCCTTTCAAATACCTTTCAGTTCGTTTCGGAAAAAGAAAGGGAAAAAACGTAAAAAAGATATTTTTATTTGTTTATTTGTTTTTTCAAGTTAAGTGTGATTGGATAAAATTGCTTTCTATACATATATCATATACGTTTTACTTCAAATGAAAAGTACACATTTATAGTTATAACTAGCTGCATTGCCCGGCTTTTCCCGGTCTACCTTGAAAATAAAAATTGTTGCAAGTGACGTATTATTCAACAATCAGGCTTAAATAAAAGAAAAAAAAAACATCATTCAAAATTTCCCTTCCAAACAATGATGACAGATATTAAAATACTTTTAGAAATTAAAATGAGAAAGATGGAAAGAAACAATGGATTTAAAAAGCGTAACCATGGAAGCGCGAAAATAAAATGGCTACCAACATGAATGGACATGAGGTTTTCCGAACTTGATTTAAAAAGGCTTGTAACTTTTTTTTCCCTTTGAGATACAGGTAAAGGACAAAATAATAGGAACACCACCCAGTTAAAATTAAGTCTTTTTTCTACCGCCCAATAAACGCCCACATGTCGCAACGGTTTGTCACCAAGTGGCGGTGGTAGGGAAGGTATCAAACAAGCATTTGGCCGTTTGAGGGGTTGTATGGAAAAAATAATCCGTGATTATGTCCGACCTCTCTGACGTGAAATTAGGCATGATAATTGGAGCTCATCTCGCTGGAGTGTCAATGTTCGGGACTGTCAGTCGTGCGGATGTTTCAAGGACACTGTATCAAGGGTTATGACCATTGCGGAGGGTTATATGACAACCTATACAAATCAGAGGAAGGGGTCTTCTGCGAAGCTCAGCAGTGGGTAAAAGTCGGAGTTGAAGGATCGTGATAGACGTGTTGAAGAGGATTGTCCCCCGAAAACGCAAAACTACACTGCCGCAGATAACGTACGAAAAGTGTACAAACTTTCAGAGGTCAGTATCAATGAAATTTAATCAACAGGAGTTGCATGCTGCTCACATTCATAGCAGAGTAGCCATTCTAAAAACGTTAGTTTCGTCGCAAAGTGCTATGAAGAGACTACAGTGGTACGGAGACCTCCTAAACTGGACACAGCTGCAATGGGAACAAGCCATTTGGTCTGACTAGTCATCATTTACACTATTCGAGACCGCAGGACGTGTGTTCGTTCAGTGAACAACGGCAGAAGCGTATCATATTGAAAGACCGTATTGGTTCCTACCGTGAAGAATGGAAGAGGGGTTCTGGTGATGGTGTGGGGAGCAATATCAACTAGTGGATTTGGGCCTCTTGTTGCCCTGAGCGGTAAACATTATCGAATCATTCTCGCCAATCATCTTCCCTGTATGCTTCAGACTCTCTTTTCGGGAGAACGTTTGATGTTCCAAGATGAAAGCACCCCTATTCAAAAGAACCGCTGTGTTCAAACATGGTTACATGAGCATGACGATGAAGTAGAGTGGTGTCCCCAGTCCTCTGATCTGAACATCGTTGAGCTTTTGTAGGATTTTTAGAGAATTAAGTCCGTGCGCCGTTTCCTCCTCCACGTGCTCTATTTGAACTCGAAGCGGTCTTGCACGAGGAATGGGTGCGAATGGACCTTATTCACGGTTTGGCAACGGTCCCATCAGCTGTCGGTCTGCGGGTATTTTGACCAACTATGCAGTGTCAGTAGTGCTAAAAAAAAACTTGTTTTATTTAAGGATTAGTGGACTTCATTCGCATCATGAACATGCTTATAGGGCTCATACAGACTATGACTGCATGAAAAATGCCGAGAAAAGGGAAAAGTAAAACGAGAATTCGAGTTTTCACCATGTTTCTGATGAAGAACCAAAGAGGCTTAAACCCATGAAAATACGAAAATAAATAGGGTATTTCGTATTAATTGAATCGTTCATTATTCTTTTACAAAGTGTTTTAGTAAAAAACTTTAAAAACCTCTCATTTTTCAATAGAGAGAAGATATAAGCCGCATAAATGTAAGTGTTATTATACGCTGTAGTACCGGAATTTCGTCTGCTACAGTTCCCACAATGCACTACAGTGCCGGTTTTGACCCGCAGTGACGTCAGATGAATGCTGTCCATTCTAATGAACTGCAATCAAGACCTTTACTTGTCACTCCCACGTCGAATACAAGCTGTTATTTAGGCAAGAGGTGACTCAGCGCCTTTTTTTAATGAAAGATTTTTATTTTTTCACTGGTACTCCTATTATTTTGTCCTATACCTGTAGAAACTTAGTTTTTCGACCATAAGTAGTAATAAATCCGGAGTAAAAAATGTTGCTTTCTCCAGTGGTGTCAAAAAGAAAACTGTGGGACAATTTCTTCACTTTCTATTGATATATTTAATGAAGAAAGTAGTGCCTAAAGTTCAGCTAAACCTAAAAAAATTCGAGCTTAAAACGCAAATAACTCCCATCGCAGTTATAAGTTAGAGCATAGAAACAAATTGCGTAGAACGCGGAAAATTCTACCCTTTCCAATGATATGTAATATTAATAAGTGCAAGTAAATTTTCATCCTCATAATCAGGAATTTATGTGAAAATTGGACCTAAGTTGGAATAAAAAAAGAACTATTCGTCAATTTTTTTTTTTTCTTTTTTGAACTGGTCTGCAAACCGTTCCGGTGCTAAAAGAAAGATACTGTGAAAAATTCAGCGAAATCGGTTGGATAGTTCTCGAGTTTTGCGCATTCAAACAAACACATGCTTTTTGAAGACCTTATTTTATACTGTGTAGAGATAATATCGATGTCAAAGCTGACATTGCCTCCCGTAGGCGCAGAAAAGTGAATGCGTGTTGGTTAAGAAAGCATCTTAATGCAACAATTTAAAATTAACCAGTTGAGGTATCAACACGATTCACAGTTCAAATTAAACATAAACCATTGATCATTGATATTGCGCGAAATAAAAGGTTTAAGAAAAATATTGAACAGAAATATTTTCATTTTGAAAAAATGAAAAACGAAAAAATCCCAATGAGATTACTATTGTCGTATATTTATCTCACTAGGGGGAGCGCAACTCATCTCTTTCAGACCGCATCTTCTGAACGAATGTAACTTTAACTCCGAAATTAAGAGGGAAAATATAAATTCCATTCATAACACACGGCACCTCTTGAAACGAAAGTTTCTCTGTCGCTGGCAGCCCCGAGGGAAACTGAAACTTCCTAATTTCTCTTATAGCCAGACAAGTGGCGTATTTTGAATGCAAATCCGACCATACTTTCGGTTTTATGTTGCTTCGGTAGTTCATTGCAGCTCTTTTGTTTGGTATTTTTTGACTTTAGTTTAAGAGTCGTCATCTATACAGGAATTGAATAAGTGAAGAAATTTTCGTATTCGCGTTTTTCTGTTAATTTGCTTGTGAAATAATGACATTGATGAGATAATTGATTTACTTAATAATCTGTATTTTGAATTGGATCTGCTGAAGAAAAATTGATTGCATTTTAAAAATCAATATTAAAAACTGCGTGTATCGTTAGAAAACAATTATAAAACCAGTAGTTTCATATGTAATATATATTTTAATTAACCAAATGACGATTTTTTTAATGCAAATTCAGTTTGCATCAGATTTTTGCGAAATATGGCAGAGATTTCCTTTGATGCTTAAGAATTTACACAGGGTAAGTTTTCGCTCGCAATCGGGACTCCCCTCCCTCCCACCGGCGGTTATTCCTTTTACGAATCCAGTTTTTGATGGATTTTTGCCAAATTTGGCACAGCGGTTCTTTGATGGTCAGGAATAGTCATAAGATTTTTCGCCTATGTATGAGAGAAGGTAGAAGGTTCGAATACACTCCTCGGGAAGGGGGTTTCCCAATCAGTTTATTGGCAAATCCAGTTTATGTCGGATTTTTTCCAAACATGGCACAGCGGTCCTTTGATGCTCAGGAATTCATATAAGTTTTTTTCCTCCCAATGGAGTGTGTGGTGATGAACCACCTACGGGGAATTCACCAAAAACACCGTGAAATGGAATTATTACGAAAAAATCCAATTGAATTTTGAGTCATGAAATTGTCCTTTCTACACATTGACGGTAAATGTTTACGCTTTTTTTCTTTTTTTTTTACCTGATTGTTTAACATGTTTCAACTAAACGAAACTTTTATTTTCGAGGTAGACCGAGCAACGCTGGATAATGCAGCTAGTGGCATATAAATCACTAACGGAATATTTCGTAGTTCTGTGTGCTTGTGCTTGGGTGTATGGTGTGATTGTTTCCAAAATTTATTGCTGCATTCTTTAAAGATTTATTATTAGTATTTTACTTCAATGTTATGGCAACGAAGAAGAAAAAAGTCTTAATGCAAGAGCTATTAAATTATTTTTAAAAAAACATTAAATTATTAAGAATAAACTAAGACATCAATACGAAGTATAGCTCTAAGTATATTCAAATTATTGAGACTGCTCAAATTAAAAGATTTAAAAAATCTGTTCAATATTTTGTTTAAAACTTTCACTTTTGTCACGCATTGAGCTATACTACATGCACGCCCTCCCCTCCTCCGCCCCCTCCAGGAAAGTTTTGAATTAGAGAAACGCTTGTTTTTATTATATTTGGTAGTACTTGTTGTTTTTCAATATAATATTCACTAAACTTTTACTTTTACCCCCTCCCCCGGAAAGTTTTGAATTCTTCCATTAAAATATCGACATCTGGAGAACGATATATCGCGGTATTAAAATTCTGATATCACTCAGTCCTATGGGAAACTAATTTAAACGAAAAAAGGAAAATCATCAAGCTTTTGAAATAATACAAAATAAGGTATAAAAATTAGCAAGTTTACTCCGTATGTACCAAAATATTTTCTAAGTTGACATTAAATGAATTAATATTTTCACCGTTTCGAGCTGAATTCTATTATTATTAAAAAAAAAAAAGTTTAAAAAATCAAATAGATCCGTATCACTAAAAAAAACCTTCACTTGTCAACACAATATTTGGCGAAATTAAATATCATGAAATTCGACTGCGTTAGCATCAAAACAGAATTTTTACCACTCAAAAGTTGTTATTTAGTAACAATAACTTCAATGTCATATTCATTTATATTTATGAAAGAACTGCACTAAAGAGTGAATGTCTATTAATTCTACATAATATATCGTTTTCAAAACACTCAGAATCAATTTCATGAAACGAAAAAAGACCTCCTCGGAATGAAACTTTCATCATAGGGCGTGGCGCATCTCTTTCTTATTATGACAAATTATACCGAATTTTAGGAAAAAGAATAAGCAAAAACTGAGGGCGTAGTCTGCGCGTATGACGTAAAAAATTAGTTTCTTTCATGTCTTCCAATCACGATCTACTTTTACGAAACATTTTCTTCGAAAACCAAATAATTATTGGTTTTAAATTACGTATATATTATTGGAAAACGTAGACCTCTCGATGAAAGTACTAACATCAATCCCATATTTTGCTTATTTATTTCTCCCCCCCCCCCTGTTCTTTTAGTTTCACATAATTTGAGCATAATCTGAAAGGTGAAAGGAGTGATGTTTTTCTTTAATCTATGCTATGGGTTGAAACCGGGGAATTACTAAAGACGAATATAGTCCGACCGCGAACAAATGACTCTTGTCATTCATTTGAGAAAACGAGTCCATTCTTTAAAATAGGCAAAATAGGTAGAGAAGGAAGAAAGGACGCGTGCCATATTTTGGAGTTTAGTAACATTTAGGCGATATGAAAAAAAAAAGTACTGCTAGTATATTTTCGTTATGTGATTATTTAGACCTGAAAGGTTTTAAGTTGCAGCAATAACTGCACTGAGTTGGCGAAAAAGTAAAAAATCACAAGCTTTTCATTCTTTATTGCAACCCTACTCTCGCCAATTTTGAACTGAAATTAATTATAGAAGGCGTTGTTATCTTTGACCAATGGCTGCTGAAAGACGTAAAACCAAAACACACCCACTTTGTATGATGTGACCTAAAGCCGCTATATAGACAGGCCGACGCATCAGCTTAAGTTTAGCCATTTTGGATCGGATTTTTCATTGTTGCGCTGCTAGGGTTACCACAGCAAAGTTTCGGCCAAATTTGCTGAAAATAATACTTTATTTAATAAACAATTCACGTGCCGCTAATAATCGCTCGCAGTGAACAATCACCAAATGCGATTACCTCGTCAGAAAAGACAACCACTCAATCACGCACTCCGATCCAAAATGGCTGATCTTAAGCTGATGCGTCGGCTCGTATATATAGGGGCCTTAATGTGACCTGTCTAATGAGACATCTGGGTTGACCGCACAAAATTAAAATGTTTTATCTCTTTGACCATTTTTTTTAATACCAAAGTGACGTATTCAAGCTCTAGAATAAAAGGACACACTTGACAATTCTGTTCCAACTTAAATGTTGCCCATTCACGAAAATGGACAATGCGGTCGTTTCCAAAATTTTAAAAGTATTTTTCTTCTCTGAAAGAGCATGCCAAAAATATAGGATCTGATCATTTTTTAAATAATTTATTTAAGTTTAATAGTTTTAAAAAATTACTAAAATCTCTGCGCTTCCATTGTTTACACTTCTGTCGTGTGACATCACAAATGATGAAATGCCATTCAATGTTGCCATTCACAGAACAAAATATTTAATTCGCATCTTTACTCACGTGTATTGGCAACGATATGGTTGAAAGCAAGCGTAGAGCGCAATTTTAATTCGCTGCTTGATTATCATAACGTGGAACCGTGGTAGAAAGATGCGCCAAAATGCATCATTTGTGACGTCATAAAGACCACGCATTGTTTGAAAAATCGGACATTTTAAACTAGTATGTTGTGGCCATTACGAAACTTTCTTCTATATTTTTCCTTTTTCTGATCCCTCCCCATGCTTGACGAGAAAGCAATATTCCTAACAAAAACAAAATTACACATGTAAAAACTTGACGACTATCCCAATGTCTGAATTATTGCAAAAGCAAAGCAAAGAGCGAAAATTGAAAGTTATTTTAAAAGCCGTGCTTGAATTAATTACAAATGTTTTGTTTATTAACAAACATAAGATGGCAACAGTTAAAAATTTTAAATCATTAAGATAATATTTCCGATCATTTCCATACAATTAAAATCATGAGAAATACGCAGACGACAATCTATTACAATTTATCTTTCTTATTGTTGCATTAATAAAGCTATTTTTATTCGGAAAAAAAAAAATCAACACGTCTTGGAGCGAAGCCTGTTTACGTATGGATTCACATATATTCCAAATTTCAACCAGAACGTAGCATTACTTCTTGAGATAGGGCACTCACAATGGAAAAAAAGAACGGGCGATTGCACTACCCCCTTTTTACTTTCTTCTATATCTTATATATAGAAGAAAGTATTGGATTCGTGCAAATTTTCGAATTTCGAATTTTGATGGATTCGAACGTTTTGAGGTGTGCTGAGTCCATTTCGATCATTTTTGGAAAATGTCTGTCTGTCTGTGTGTGTGTGTGTGTATGTGTGTCACGTCTGTGTGTGACCATTTTTTTGTGGCCGCTCTACAACAAAAACTACCGCATGAAATCGAACGAAATTTAGTACACATATGTGCCCCTATGTGAACTTGTGCCCATTAGTTTTTGGCGCGAATTCCTCCAAGGGGGTGGAGCAATGGGACGTTTTTCGAGTTACGCGTGCTTGCTATTCCTCAGGAAGTAACCGGCGGAATCAAACAAAATTTGGTCCATATGTTGGTATTAACAGGAACAGGTGCTGATTCAATTTTGGTGTCAATAACTCAAACGGGGGTTGAGCTATAGAACGTTTTTTGTCGTCAATTGTGACTGCTGTATCTCAAGAAATAATGAACGGAATGAAAGAAAAATTTATTGGCAAGTAGCCCTTAGTGGGTATAAGAACTGATTTTATTTTTGTGTCAACAGCTAAAAAGGGGGGTAGCGCAATCACCCGTTCTTTTTTTCCATTTTGAGTGCCCTATCTCAAGAAGTAATGCTACGTTCTGGTTGAAATTTGGAATATATGTGAATCCATATGTAAACAGGCTTTGGTTCAATTTTGACGCCGATCGCTCCAAGAGGTGTTGATTTTTTTTTTTTTTTTTTTTTTTTTTTGCGAATAAAAATATTTTTATTAATGCAACAATAAGAAAGATAAATCGTAATTCATTGTCGTCTGCGTATTTCTCGTGATTTTAATTGTATGGAAATGATAGGAAATATTATCTCAATGATTTAAAATTTTTAACTGTTGCCATCTTATGTTTGTTAACAAATAAAATATTTGTAATTAATTCAAGCAAGGCTTTTAAAATAACTTTCAATTTTCGCTCTTTGCTTTGCTTTTGCAATAATTCAGACATTGGGATAGTCGTCAAGTTTTTGCATGTGTAATTTTGTTTTTGTTGGGAATATTGCTTCCTCGTCAAGCATGGGGAGGGATCAGAAAAAAAAAAAAAATAATAATATAGAAGAAAGTTTCGTGATGGCCACAACATACTAGTTAGCTGTTGGCACCAAAATAAAATCAGCTCTTATACCCACTAAGGGCTACTTGCCGATAAATTTTTCTTTTATTCAGTTCATTCTTTCTTAAGATACAGCAGTCACAATGGACGACAAAAAACGCTCTATAGCTCAACCCCCGTTTGAGTTATTGACACCAAAATTGAATCAGCACCTGTTCCTGTTAATGACAACATATGGACCAAATTTTGTTTGATTCCGCCAGTTACTTCCTGAGGAATAGCAAGCACGCGTAACTCAAAAAATGTCCCATTGCTCCATCCCCCTTGGAGGAATTCGCGGCAAAAACCAATGGGCACAAGTTCACATAGGGGCACATATCTGTACCAAATTTTTTTCAATTTCATGCGGTAGTTTTTGCTGTAGAGTGGCCACAAAAAACTGGTCACACACAGACGTGACACACATACACACATACACACACACATACACACACACAAACAGACAGACATTTTCCAAAAATAGTCGAAATGGACTCAGCACACCTCAAAACGTTCGAATCCGTCAAAATTCGAAATTCGAAAATTTGCACGAATCCAATACTTTCTTCCATATATTAGATACAGAAGAAAGTAAAAATTAATTTTAAAAAAACTGTTGGGAAAATGAAAGTATTTTCTAGGTCCATGTAATTTCTTTGCTTATTCTATCCATTTCAATGACTAAAAGTAGTACTTTTGACTGAAGAAAACCACCCCATTCTGAAAGAAGGCAGAACCAAGGGTCAACTCTTCACGGACAGACTTTATCATGTTTACATGGTGATCTTTTAGTTAAACATTCAAAGTACTTTAAATAACTGCAGAATAAATTGAGATATTTCTTTAAAACGTGTATGTGGTCAAAACTTTACTGATTTGTTGAGCTGTAATACGTTCTTGAATGGTTTAATGATGAAAAATTATGATAGGCGACAGTTTACCGCTGCTCTAATAGAGTGTGTGATTTGACGTGTGTCAAAATTTGGAAGATGGGTAATTTTTCAAAATTCGTGAAGTTCTTGACAGAATTTTAACTGTTATATGTCCAAAAATGGGGTTGAATTTCTGATGATTTATAGCATAAAAATCAATGTTATCTGAAATTGTTTTCTCGACGTTATTCAATTCAGTTAAAAAGTATCATGTGACTGGTATCTACCATTCACAAAGGCAAAAGATTTGGGTGAGTTGAGGAACACGTTAGGCTTTGGGCGAAGTGAGATCAATAAACAATTTTGATTGATTTAGAAAGTATTGAATGCATACTGCACGGCTAATACCTTTGACAGAAAAATGCCACATAAAGGAGAAATAAATAATAATAATAAGAAGAAGAAGAAGAAGAACTTGTCTTGATAAACTTTGTGTACTGCAATTGTGGTTTTGAAAAATTGGATATAATTTTTGATTAAAGCAGTATGTTTAACCATTAACGATATCAAAATGCATGCATTAACTATTGAAAGTAAACAAAAAAACGAGGAGAAATAAAAACCTCCACCTTAAAGTATCAACATCAGACTGAATATTTTATAACAGTTAGATGACGATCTTGGTATTGTGCTCAGAGGAAAAAGTAATGTTTCCTAAAACAACTTCAATAGAGAAAATAACTATTAGGGGAAAAAACTTTAATAAATAATAATGCGTTTCAGAGCTATCAAGAAATGGATAACATGGATATTCTTCGTAAAACAGATAAGCAACGCTACGATTTGTTGTCGTAAAACAGTAGAGTAAAAGAAAAAGATTCTGCGATTAAAAAATACTTAATAGGGTGGTTTGCTTCATTCAAAAGTACTACTTTTAGTCACTGATATTGATAGAATGAGTAAAAAAAAATAACATGGACCCAGAAAATACTTTCATTTTTCCAACAGTTAATTTTTAATCAATTTTTTAAAATGTCCGATTTTGAAAACAAGGCGTGGTCTTTATGACGTCACAAATGATGCATTTTGGAGCATCTTTCTACCACGGTTCCACGTTATAATAATCAACAAGCGAATTAAAATTGCGCTCTACGCTTGCTATCAACCATATCGTTGCCAATAAACTTGAGTAAAGATGTGAATTAAATATTTTGCTCTGTGATTGGCAACACAGAATGGCATTTCATCATTTGTGATGTCACACGACAGAAGCGTAAACAATGAAAGCGCACAGATTTAAGTAATTTTTTTTAAATATAAAACTTTAACAAATTATTTTAAAAATGGTCAGATAATATGTTTTTAAGTATGCTTTTTCAGAAAAAAATACTTTTAAAATTTTGGAAACGACCCCATTACGTTCCGAGTACGGTTCTTAAAACCTTTTTCGGGATTAATCATTATTATTTCAACTATTTAATCAAATTTTATCAGCACGATCTCCAATGAAGTCGTTTCCAAAATTTTAAAAGTATTTTTTCTGAAAGGACATGCTTAAAAATATAGGATCTAACCATTTTTTAAATGATTTGTTTAAATTTAATACTCCTTAAAAAATTACTTAAATCGGTGCGCCTTCATTGTTTACATTTCTTGCCGATGACATCACAAATGATGACATGCCATTCTGTGTTGCCACTCACAGAGCAAAATATTTGATTCGCATCTTTATTCACGTGTATTTGTAACGATATGGTTGGTAGCAAGCGTAGAGCGCAATTTTAATTCGCTTCTTGATTATCATAACGTGGAAACGCTGTACAAAATGCGCCAAAGAACATCATTTGTGACGTCATCAAGACCACGCCTTGTTTGCGAAATCGGACATTTAAAAAAATTAATTAAAAAATAACTGTTAGGAAAATGAGGGAATTTTCAGGGTCCATGTTATTTTATTTATTTATTTTTTTGCTTATTCTATCAATTTCAGTGACTGAAAGTGCTACTTTTGAATGAAGGAACGACCTCATTATATGATGCATTAAAGGAGGATTTTTTTTTTTTTTTTGTATGTGTACGTGCACTATTTGTGACATTTGTCTATCCTTTGGAACACTCAATTTTTCATAACAAAATATTTAACAGGATTTTTGGTATAAATAAAGTTATAAGGTCTCGCTGTCATACCCCTCACCAAAAAGATGCTTAAGTTACCATAGCAAATGCATTCTTCCATGGAAAAACATCAAACTTTCCAAAGTTCTAATGTTTGCAGGTCTGAATAGGAGTAGTGTTCAAATTTCATCAAATTTTTATTCTCTGGGAAAATTTGGTGTGACGGATGTGACAAACGTTTGTGACGGGTTTGACAAAATCATTGGGAGCGGTGCAACAGCATTCAAAATAGCTTTTAAAAACTTTCTAAATGAAACAGAAGATCAAACCATTTTATTTCCTAACAAACTAACATTGTAGTTTTAAAAAAATCTAAAAATCTTATAGCATGACAGATTTGAATTATTTGTATTTCACTAACTTTTTTCGTTATTAAGTGAGCTAGTTACTCTTATTTTATTCTTGAAAAATTTCAGAGGATAAAAATAGCTTTAAAGGAAGTAAATAATCAGTTGCACATTTCCATAACTATCATTATATTCTTTGTGAAAATGCCTCAGCTAATTTCTTTTTCATTAGATAAAAAGTAATATCGGAGACATTGGAATTATACAACAAGTAAACTTTGTCCAAAATTATGGCACAGGTTCTCAAGTTGCAATTAAAAGTCTCAAAAGTAAGTTAGCATCATGACAAATATGCTCTATGGGGCATTTTAAAATGCTAGCGTAACTGATCTGAAAATGAAATTGTCTTAGCTATGAAAAGGGAAAAAAATGTTCTGATTGCTGTAGAGCTCAATCAAAAATGATGTATAACAATCAAACTAGTGCTTTTTTTTAAGACAGTGGATTTTCAACTGACATGAGGTTAGAATATTTTCATCATTTTGTATAGAACGCGATATTAGTCGCAATTGTAGGGGGCTAAATGCAGTCAACATTGTCAAATTGAGCTAAGTCATATCAAACTGCTTTTCATTTATTTAATTGTGCAGTGAAGATGACAAGAATTGATTTAAAGCAAACACCGTAGTTTGAGTGAAAATCGTCTCTTCTCAAGACAGTTGGCGCACCCTCTCAAAAGTTACCGAGCGCCTCCCCACAAAATGAGATAAAAATTTTTTTTTAAATCACTCCCCTCCGAAAATTTCAACGGTGCAGTCTTCTCCTACCCCCCCCCCCTTTCTCCAATGATCCTTCTTGATATATGTCTCATCCATTTGCACAAAATCTACTGAATCAATTTTCACAAAACTTGACATGCACGAAACTCTACCGTATAATTCACGGTTTTAATGGGTTAATGTGTTAATCTTTTGTGTGCCTGGAAGTCAGTTCGAACTTAAAAGATTGAATGTTTACACTAGTCGAATATGGTTCGCAACTGATAAAAACATTTCCCCCCATTTCCTAATAACAAACATTACAGCTCACATAGGCACAGCTAATCGTCGAAAACGGTAAAAGTATCTCGAAATTTTATTTATAATGCATTTAATTATAGGGAGAACAAAGGCGCATTCGGCAGCAGGTGACCTTACCGCACCCCGCCCACCATATGGGAAGCGAGTGCTACACACCAGCAAATTCATCCAAAAAGAAAAAAAATGTGGCACGGTTTCAGCATGGATGTCACCCAGAACAGAAATTAGTAGCATCACATGTCTCAAAATAGTATTTCTTTGAATACTCTATGTCTATATCATAGGTCTTTAACCTGGAACCCACGGACGGAATGGAACTGTTCGGCGCGGCCGTTTCGGCGCGAAACCCGTTTTGCGTGATCCATTCGAAAATCTATTTTTACTTTCTTCTATATCTAATATATTTTGTTTATGAATTTAATTTTGTACATATTAGAGAGTAGCGGGAAATACATGTGATATTTTTTAAATAATTTTTTTAGTTTTAAAAAAATATTAGAAGTTTGGCAGAGCGAAATTGTCCCCAGGACTAGTCTGTTCTTTGTATCATAGAATTTTTTGAGATTAAAAAATCTTCGACCGTTGTCATTATCGAACCCGTGACCATTTAGCCACGAACTCAGAGCTTTACTGATTGGGCTACCTCGGCTCGTGTTCGCAACATACAATTTAACTATGTATCAAAAGCAACCATTTAAAAAATATATGAGGCAGTATGAATAAAAAATACTACCTTTAATTTGAAATAAGACCTATTTACAAAAACATGAAATTGTTGCAACAGTTACAATTATAAATGTACCTGCAAATTGCATTTGCATGAAGAATGAAATTAATTCATTTTAAAACTGATAATAGCTATGAAATTTTGCTTTGTGTCGAAAGGTTGAGTACGTACAGAAGGAGCAGAATTCAAGAACTAAATTGTTTTTTGGGTACGGATAGGCTGGAAAGCTTGTTTTGCATTGATACATTGTTACAAGCGGGAGAAGTTTTATGGTAAACTTTGTCACCCAATAACGGGCATTAATTTTCATCAAATCAAAATTTATTGATTGAAACTGAATCAGAAAATTGGTTTCCAGCAGATGAGCTCTGAAGTGTAATTATGGTTCATGCCATTCGTCTTCATGTTGATGGACAGTCATTAGTTTCTCAAATGAACACTAATGACTTTTAATGTGACGAAAACACTACGTTTTCTTCGTAGAGATTATTTCTGGAAGAAATTCCCTTTCAAAGAGCAAAATATTCTATGTTGTTCTTTTTAGGCAGGGTACACAAAAATTTAGCTTTCTTTTTAAAACGCTGTTACTTTGTCTCTTACAAAAAATGTGATCACTCTTTCCCTTTGAGTGAAAATATCCACTTTGTTCAGTTCACCAAAAATGACAACCAAATATTTATCAGCCGTTGTTTCTCATGTAAAACATTGGAAAACAGCTAAAAATATTGGCATCTTTTGCTCCAGTTGCAAAACCCTCATTTCATCAGAAAAAAACATTTGCTTTGGATAGCATTTACGAAAAAGTAGTGATTTGTACTGCCTACCCATGTCTTCATAAATCCTGCTACACAGTCTTGGCGGGAGAAAACAGGATTTGACAAACTAAACTAATTGTGAAGCTTCATCAAAATCTTTACTCTGGTCAGAAGGTAGTTGCTTGATTAGGCTGGCATGGCGATGCAAAATACTGTGACGACTTCAGTAGCGTTACTTCAAATTTTGGGCCCCTACTAAAAATCGTATTAATGAATATTTGTAGTACATTTTTTCGATTTTGTCGAGAAATAGGTTGTTGGGGTGAGTTTATAAAATTGTTTTGAAATTCCAGTTTAAAAAACGAAATTTCAGAAAGTTTCAAAAGTTTTTATACACATGATTGTGAGTCACCTTTGGGGGAAGGAGTCAGGGACGCCTCCGAAAATCTCTCGATATTAAAATTCCAAAAACGTAATCCTAAAGAATCTTCGTTAATGTTAATAAAAAGGGAGGGGGGATGGGCTCTCCCGGAGGAAACTTTTTAAAATGGAACTCCTAAAAACGCAATTGTATGACATATTTGATGACCTTGCAATGAGAGTGAATGGGGGATTCTGCCTCCGAATTTTCGAAATTAAAATTCCAAAAACGCAATTTTAGGTGAAGTCGGGTGATATTTAGAAGTAGGCCAAGTTTGGGAGCCATCTTTGTAAATTTTTCGAAATTGAAGTTTTAAAAATGCACTTGTAAGCCATCCTTAAATAGCTTTTTTGGAACTTCGATTTCGATAAATTAAGGGGCAAAGTTTCAAACCCTCTCTTCCCGTCCCCTAACTGCATCGAAAGTAATCCAAAAATGCGTTTTTAGGATGTTTGTAAGGGAAAGTATACAAAGTTGAGACTACCGGAAAATTTTTTGATATTGAAGTTCCTAAAACGTAATTTTGGAGGATCTTCGGTTTATTTTAACAGGAACGAGGGTTCGGAAGCTCTCCCCCGGAAAATTTTCAAATTGAACTCCTGAAACGCAATTGCAGGCCACCTTTGAACCTGCTAACGAAGGGATGGGGTTCCGGGGCTCTCCCGGAATTTTTTGGAAATCAAATTTTTAAAATCGTAAATTTGGGAAGTGATGCTGTTCGAAACTTTGCCAAGGAATTTTTCGAAATTAAAGTTCCAAAAAAGCAATTTTACGCAATTTTTGGACATATTAGGAAGAAGGAGGGTTTCCGGACTCTTCCCAGAATGTTTTCGAAATTGAAGTTTAAAAACACAATAGGCTGTCTTCTCTTAGGTGAAGTAAAAGGAAATTATTTAGTTTTAGGATCCCTTCTTTCCCACCTTCTTAACTAATTCCCTATCTTTTGTGTATTTTGAAAAAAAAATGTAAGAAAACTTAGTAATAGATTAGGAATTGCCCCCCAAAAAAGTTTTTCTTTAAACAAAGTAGCTATTGCATTTCTTTTCTTTAAATTGGGAGGTCAGAAGTTGGGCGCTTTTTCGCCACCTAATGTCAGGGCCTGTTTACTGAACCAACAAAGCTGTGACCTACAGTCCCTACTATTTGGAGGCCCCCAAATGGCGAAACCCGTTTCAACAAATGGCAAAAATTGTAATGATAGGCTGCAAGAGGGCTTCGAAAAAGTGTTTGGCTTGCGACCTCTGATATCTTAATCGGAGGCCCTAGACCAATAGGTTCTGGGGTCCTAGAGAGCCCAGAACCAATACAAGCATATAAAAGTAAGTTTGATTTACAGAAAAATTAAATGAAAACAATGCTCAAAAGTTTTCGGGCCTCTTCCGATTCCCCCCCCCCTCCTCCCTCCCCAATCCAGATCCTACCAAAAAACTTCTTTTGGCTATTTTTTCCGGTCTACGGAACGGTCATGACTTTTTCCTTCTTTTCCTTTTCTTTCAGGAATTTTTATTATTTCCGTGGCAGGTGGCTTAGGGAAAGCAGTATGTTACTTTTTGCACCGATCTCAGATTTGGTTTCTGTGCAGGGAAGTTGGGCCGTGGGCTCCCTCCTCCCTACTGAGGGGCCTGTTTAATGAATGGGCCAATTAGGGTATGCCTAAAGCCCCTGCTGTTAGGGGGCCCCGAATCGCTAAAACTGTTTTAGCAAATATCAAAAATTGCAATGTTTTTTGGCTACATGAGGGCTCCGAAAAAGTGTTTGGCCTAGGGGCCCTGATATCTTAATCAAGATCCTAGGTCAATAAGTTCTGCAGTTCTAGGGGGCTCCCGAACCAATATAATCTTTTTAAACAAAGTTTTTTTACGGAATAATTTAATAAAATTGAATGAAAGCAAAGCTCAAAAATTTTCGGGCCCCTTCCGGCTCCGGGCCCCCCAGCGTTGCGGAGTCTTGCGGTACGTAGTTACGCCACTGGACGACTTCTACTTTAATCTGGAGCGACATTTTAGATCCTTGATATTGATTATTTCATTTTTCTTGAAACTAGTGGAAAATAAATTTATGCTTCACGGCTAAGTCGCGGTGGAACCCCTCTTATACTTCGACAGAACCCAAGGGTTCCGCGGAACACACTTTGGGAAACGCTGCCCTGATGTGTCATAGTGATAGTAAAACAAATATTATGACTTTTTAAGTTCATCTATGCTGATGTTTTCGATGAAAAAACGAGATTTTACACCCCCGCCGCCTCTTTTTTTTTCTTTTTTTTAAAAAGTAAATTCTGCTTAAGTTTAGCATTAAATGAGCACAAGCGACTCGTAAGCAAGGCGACGAAAATTAATCTTCATATTTTTTTAATTAATACAACCAAGTAGCTTATTCTCGTCGTCATGGCAATCTGAAAAATCAGAGCAATATTATTTTTGGTCAAGTAAGGCTAATAAGAAATTCGTGATTACTCAAAAAACTAACAAAAAGACTCCATTTTGCATTTACTTATGAACAACTATCATGGAAATCTAACCAAAATGGGAGAGGCTTTTTTTTCTCTTTTTTTTTTTGAAGTTTTTGAAAATTGTAATTCACAAAACAAGTCGAAATTATGCGCAGAACGAAAATCAGTGAGATGTTTCTAAGAAAGTAATTTTCAGCCAAGCATGTGTTTAATTTATTAAAGATTGATTTCTACGCTAACAGTGCAGGGTGTGAAATCTAACAGTTCTACGTTAACGGGGTGTAAAATCCTAAGGGCCTTAGATTATTCTATTACTAAATGGTTTAAAAAATAAAGTGAAAATAAAAAGGCGGCGCACAACACAGCGAACTTCCGACGATTGCCTATTAGGCGCAAAAAATGTACTACAGTAAAAATAGGGGTAGGATCCTGACATCAAAACAAAATAAAATAAAATAAATAAACTTTTTGCAAATTGTTCATTTTCCTCCACATAAGAACAGGTAAAAAGTTTCACTCCATTGCACGTCGGGTTTCGAAATGGAGGGCATCTAAAAATCGCTATTTTGGTTAATTTTTTTCGGAATTATCAGAATGCATTTCAAGTGGGAATATTATTTCATGCAAAATTTAAAAGCGATAAAGTAAGGGTGTTAATCGCCCCCAAGAGGGATGGCGCAACCCTCAGAGCTACAGTAGAGTCCCCCTCCCTCCGTGAAACGAAACAATGCCTTTAAAAACACCCCGCTTACAGGTGTAACATTTCAAGTGGAAATATTATTTCATGCAAAATTAAAAAGCATTAAATCAAGTGTGCCCATCCTCTTAGAGCAATGACAGACCCCCCCCCCCCCCCCAAAAAAAAAAAACTGAAATATTACCTTTTTATTTCAAGTGTGAAATATTATTTCATGCAAAATTAAAGTTCATTAAATCAAGGCTGTTCAGTCTATTCCACATGAACGATGGCTCAGGTTCAACTCCAAAACGAAATAAAACTCTTCAAGACTAACACCCCACCCTCTCTTGAGGCACATTTGATTAAATGGTCAGAAAAATTACACTGAAGTTTTTTTTTTGTTAATACTTTATTGTTTTTCAAACATTTAAAATCAAAAATTTTCGCTTATGTTTTATATATATGCATATCTCAAATACGTCATCAGATTAAGATTAAAGAACTGG
This sequence comes from Uloborus diversus, assembly GCF_026930045.1. Classification (NCBI taxonomy): domain Eukaryota; kingdom Metazoa; phylum Arthropoda; class Arachnida; order Araneae; family Uloboridae; genus Uloborus; species Uloborus diversus. The sequence continues at coordinate 163,621,245 of NC_072731.1, read as the reverse complement.
AATTTTCAAATAATCTCTCTTAAGCTTTTAACCAAAAGTCTTCGTTTTCAAAATCTGGTTTGGTTTCTAAATCTGCGTGAAAATCGTTCTTGTTGTACCAATGTCTACCACAGCTTGTGCGTATAGTTGAGCACTTCAGCTCAATTTCCGACTTTTCGAACATTCCAATGTATCCCTCAGAGTAAGCACAAGATATGATGCACAGAAAGTCGTCTGGAGCAGAAGGCTCGACTGTTGTAAAAGGACACAGATGATATTTCTTTGGTGCTTTCTATTTCATACCCATCAAAAATGACAATAGCATATTCCTTGGAAGTTTGAAGATCGTCACTATAAAACACGATGGAGAAAGTATAGTTCAGTCATATTAGACATTAAAATCGCAAAATGCGATTTAGTTCTGATTTTTTAATATGTTGTTTGGGTCAGTGAGAGTAGTGTAAACCTAAGTTTGCAGTTTTCAAAAACCTGTGCTCGCTGCTTAAGGGTGCTCCTCACTGAGAGTCTGAAAGATTCGGATCTAATGTTAACCTACCAGGAAAGTTGGAGCTTGTTTTACAAATTCCTGTGAAGTTTTCGGACCAATTTTTTTTTCTGGGTATTTTTCAAGACTATGTCTGTGTATTTTAGTTTTTACTTTTTTGATATGTCCATTCTCCGATTTTTTAAAATTCGAGAAAAAATGAATTTCTTCGAAAACGAGGTACTGTTGGACATTTCGCTCTGTAAAACATCTGGAACTCGTGCTATCGAAATTTTAAGAACGCCCTAACACGCAAAATATTTCCAGCTCTCCTTTGATATCTTGTTTGAAATAATGCGACCATTTTTTAAACAAATATCGGGTTCTAACTATTGAAAAAAAATTCAAAATACGTTCACTTTTTGCATTCGCCCCGTCCCTCATAGTAAACGCCCCTTTTTTGAGGGGACAGCGCTAATGGGGTGTAGGATTTATTACCCTCTCATTAGTTCCCCTCAATGACCTTCGCTGGACGTTCTCCTCTTTTTTCCTAAGGCTTTCTTGAAGAATCAAGTGCTTTTGAAAGTGATTTCATGTAGATGCGTGCTATTAGCTGTTAAATTAGCAACATCTGCTTTTTTTTTTTTTTTTTTCAAATTTGTGGTTTGAAAAGAAATAGATTGGAAAGAGATATTTCTGAGTCAAATTGTTTATTAACAATAGAATGAACATTGTTACAATGCTGTCGAGTCGAATGCGAAAAGTTGACATTTTTCCCTTCCAGTAGAAAAATATTTTTATATATGGATTAAATCGTATTCCAGATTCCAGATACTAGGTATTTTGCATCGTTTTACATGTGTTTTATGTTATTACAAATGTACACACATAAAGTGCTTTCCACAGCTCCACAAACGTTTTTGAAAATTATTTGTGTCTTTAAGAGTCAGACTCGTCAAATTTCTTTAGAAGGTAGATACACATTGAACATGTAATTCATAATATACCAGGGCCGTATCCAGAGGGGGGCCCTGATGGGCCCGCCACCCCCCCCCCCCCGAAACCCGAAATGTTTTGTACCGTAAAACAGAAGTTTTTTTTTTTTTTTAAATTCCTAATGTCAGAAAATGAAAATGACAAAGTTTTTTTTAATTCTTAATTTTGCGACTATTCAAAATTTATAATATTTTGAAGAAATACAGAAAAAGCAGTTCTAGTTCTCATTAGTTGCAAGGCACACTTGAAATTTAGACCTTTATTTAGTACTTTCTGCTCTCTTTCCCAATTCAATTCAGGGCAGTACAGGGTTAAGGCAGGCCCTTTGTCAGTTCGGTAGACTTTTCAAGTCTATCCTCCTCCAGGGGCGTGCACAGAAATTTTGGGGCTGTCACAAATGCTTTTTTTGGGCCCCCTCCATATTATTTACCCATATTTTCACCCCTAGGTTTAAAAAAATTGGGCCCCATTTAAGGTCGGGCCAACAGGTGTCCCTCCTCCCCTCTGTGCACGACCCTGCCCTCCTCCCCCTAAAACTCTTATAAAACTTACACTGTACTGATTTCGAGCCGGGGACTCCCCAAAGACTGGGCCTCTAGTTTCCGATTAGGCGAGTATCTTGTTACCAAGATGTGCCAAATTCATAGCTCCTTGATACATCCTGAGTAAAAAATGCAAAAATCACGATTCTCGCGTTTTTGTAGCATAATTTTCAACATCATTTTTGTGACTGATATGTTTCTTGTCTTGCATTTATTTAATGCCGAATTCAGTATCATGGAAGTTCTTTTGTTATTGCTTGTTTTTTTTTTTTTTTTTTTTTTTTTTTCTTTCTTACTTCTACTGCATATATATTGTTAATACCTTTAGTATGAGAGAAAAAATAACACTTACTCTACTCTCTTTCATTTTCTGCACTACTTGTGATTGAAAAAAAAATTTGTTTCGAGAAATATTTCGTTGCATTTATTTTTTAACTTAAAACGGGTGTGTCTTACAAAGTTATAATCATTTTGTAAGACTGTGAAATCAACTTCTGAAAAGTAAATAAAGAGCTTCAAATAATTTCAACTGTTCAAGAGTCTTTGAAAATTATTCAAGTTTTTGAAATTTCTTGAAAAGTTCTTCAATTTTGTATCTTATCAAGAAAATAAAGTATGAATTGTCCAAATGGCCAGAATATTACTCTTCCGTTCTTATTTTCTGAATGTCTACACCATTTCTTTTAAACTATTTTGTACAATTTTCATACTGTAGGGCATTTAATGAAAAAAAAAAAAGGAGGTAGGGGGAGTGATCAAAAAAAAACTTCACTAAAAGCCGATATGAGCAGAAGACGAAGTGCTTCTCTTTTCTCCTCTGTCGTTTTTCCTCTCTGTCCATTAAGTTCCATGATTTGTCGAGCAAGCAATTTTTACTTTGTTTGATCTTGATTTGCAAAAGAATGTATAACTTTTAAAAGGCTTTGTTTGCCTTTTTTTTTTTTTTAATTTTTTTGTAGCCTCAATTACCCCATATAAGGTCTCAATTTACAGATTTTTATTTTCGAAAATTTCTCGGAGGAAAACCCCCGAACCCTGAAATTATGGATGTTCTACATCGACTTAAAGGGACACTCTTCTGTTATCCTTACGACTACAAGGTGAATAAGAAATTAAAATAACAACAGACCAAACATTGGAATTATTAAAAATTGAGACAAAAAATCTTCTATGTTAACATTTTTATCGTTTGGTGTGTCGATATATACTATATGTGTGTGTGTGTGTGTGTGTTAGAGCAATGTGCTAATCCGGGCCCCTCCCGAAAAAAATTTCTGGATACAGCCTTGTAATATACAGTAAAATTCATCGAATTTCAGAATCGGGACTAGAAATTTATTTGGTTGAAACAAGTATTTCGTTGCATTAGTATACGTTGTAATAGGATCTTACTGTATTTCTCTTTAGAAAACTTCCTAAGGAAAAAAACGATGCATAATTTGACCCCAAATAGAATCGTGAAACGTTTCTTATGGGGTCGCAATATTACTCCTTTTTTTAAGACATGTACGATATTATACAGTTTTTAAAACATTACGTGAGAAACAAAATAGCATAATTTTTATTTTCCAGTGCAACAATGCGAATTGTAGCTAATTAAGTAAGCCATTAGTTGACAGTCCTATGCAGGTAACGCAAACATTCCTTCCCTTCCTTATCTATGTCTTTCGCATTGATGAATTTTCGGCCGTATTTCGTTTTTCAACTAGAAAGTTATCTACCGAGTTTGATTTTGAAAAGATAATATTTTTGAACAAAAGATTTTCAGTACAAAACACTTTCCATTAGAATAAAAGAGCTATGGACAAAAGAAAAAAAAACAATGATTTGAAAAGGGTGAAAGTATTTACATGTTAGTTTTATCATTAAAACGTAAATTAAAAAGTAACTACACTTAATGAATTGATTGTATGGTGTCTTTGATGGGTATAATCGCACTCCTGAACTGAAAAAAAGAAGGATAGGTAGATTTTTTTCTTCATTTATTATTTTTCTTTTTTTCATTTTTGTCGATTAGACTCCCAAGTAACATAAATCACGTTACATCACGTTGCTCTGAATCGTTGACATCACGTTACTGGTAACGTTGATAGAGCGAAAATATGTCTCGTTGCAAAACGCAAAAGCAACGGTTTTAGTAACGTTACATCAACGATTTTTGAAGCGTTACATCAACCTTTATTTATCACGTTATATCACGTTGCTTTTAAACTTGTATTAAGATTTTTTTTTTCCAAAGCTTGAATAAAGTTTTTTTTTCTTGGTGAGAATGGAGGTGGGTTCATTGAACCCTTAATTTTTACTTTCTTCTATATCTCATATATAGAAGAAAGTATTGGATTCGTGCAAATTTTCGAATTTCGAATTTTGACGAATTCGAACGTTTTGATGTGTGCTGAGTCCATTTCGACCATTTTTGGAAAATGTCTGTCTGTCTGTGTGTGTGTGTGTATGTGTGTATGTGGTGTGTGTGTGTATGTGTGTCACGTCTGTGTGTGACCAGTTTTTTGTGGCCGCTTTACAGCAAAAACTACCGCATGAAATCGAACGAAATTTAGTACACATATGTGCCCCTATGTGAACTTGTGCCCATTAGTTTTTGGCGCGAATTCCTCCAAGGGGGGTGGAGCAATGGGACGTTTTTCGAGTTACGCGTGCTTGCTATTCCTCAGGAAGTAACTGGCGGAATCAAACAAAATTTGGTCCATATGTTGGTATTAACAGGAACAGGTGCTGATTCAATTTTGGTGTCAATAACTCAAATGGGGGTTGAGCTATAGAACGTTTTTTGTCGTCAATTGTGACTGCTGTATCTCAAGAAATAATGAACGGAATGAAAGAAAAATTTATCGGCAAGTAGCCCTTAGTGGGTATAAAAACTGATTTTATTTTTGTGTCAACAGCTAAAAAGGGGGTAGCGCAATCACCCGTTCTTTTTTTCCATTTTGAGTGCCCTATCTCAAGAAGTAATGCTACGTTCTGGTTGAAATTTGGAATATATGTGAATCCATATGTAAACAGGCTTTGGTTCAATTTTGACGCCGATCGCTCCAAGAGGTGTTGATTTTTTTTTTTTTTTTTTTTTTTTTTTTTGCGAATAAAAATATTTTTATTAATGCAACAATAAGAAAGATAAATCGTAATAGATTGTCGTCTGCGTATTTCTCGTGATTTTTACTTTCTTCTATATCTAATATATAGAAGAAAGTATTGGATTCGTGCAAATTTTCGAATTTCGAATTTTGACGGATTCGAACGTTTTGAGGTGTGCTGAGTCCATTTCGACCATTTTTGGAAAATGTCTGTCTGTCTGTGTGTGTGTGTGTATGTGTGTGTGTATGTATGTATGTGTGTGTGTATGTATGTGTGTCACGTCTGTGTGTGACCAGTTTTTTGTGGCCGCTCTACAACAAAAACTACCGCATGAAATCGAACGAAATTTAGTACACATATGTGCCCCTATGTGAACTTGTGCCCATTAGTTTTTGGCGCGAATTCCTCCAAGGGGGGTGGAGCAATGGGACGTTTTTCGAGTTACGCGTGCTTGCTATTCCTCAGGAAGTTACTGGCGGAATCAAACAAAATTTGGTCCATATGTTGGTATTAACAGGAACAGGTGCTGATTCAATTTTGGTGTCAATAACTCAAACGGGGGTTGAGCTGTAGAACGTTTTTTGTCGTCAATTGTGACTGCTGTATCTCAAGAAATAATGAACGGAATGAAAGAAAAATTTATCGGCAAGTAGCCTTTAGTGGGTATAAGAACTGATTTTAGTTTTGTGTCAACAGCTAAAAGGGGGGTAGCGCAATCACCCGTTCTTTTTTTCCATTTTGAGTGCCCTATCTCAAGAAGTAATGCTACGTTCTGGTTGAAATTTGGAATATATGTGAATCCATATGTAAACAGGCTTTGGTTCTATTTTAACGCCGATCGCTCCAAGAGGTGTTGATTTTTTTTTTTTTTTTTTTTTTTTTTTTTTTTGCGAATAAAAATATTTTTATTAATGCAACAATAAGAAAGATAAATCGTAATAAATTGTCGTCTGCGTATTTCTCGTGATTTTAATTGTATGGAAATGATAGGAAATATTATCTCAATGATTTAAAATTTTTAACTGTTGCCATCTTATGTTTGTTAACAAATAAAATATTTGTAATTAATTCAAGCAAGGCTTTTAAAATAACTTTCAATTTTCGCTCTTTGCTTTGCTTTTGCAATAATTCAGACATTGGGATAGTCGTCAAGTTTTTGCATGGGTAATTTTGTTTTTGTTGGGAATATTGCTTCCTCGTCAAGCATGGGGAGGGATCAGAAAAAGGAAAAATATAGAAGAAAGTTTCGTGATGGCCAGAACATACTAGTAATTGTATGGAAATGATAGGAAATATTATCTCAATGATTTAAAATTTTTAACTGTTGCCATCTTATGTTTGTTAACAAATAAAATATTTGCAATTAATTCAAGCAAGGCTTTTAAAATAACTTTCAATTTTCGCTCTTTGCTTTGCTTTTGCAATAATTCAGACATTGGGATAGTCGTCAAGTTTTTGCATGTGTAATTTTGTTTTTGTTGCTTCCTCGTCAACCATGGGGAGGGATCAGAAAAAAAAAGAAAAGTATAGAAGAAAGTTTCGTGATGGCCACAACATACTAGTTGATACAGTAAGTATTCTGTATTTTTTGTTAATGCAATTAGTGTTAATATACTTTTATAAAAAATTTTTTTTTCTTTTTTTTAATTTATAAAATGTCTCATTCTGTTTAAAGGCGTTCGAGTATTCTCACACTGTTGCTTCATTCACAATATTTTGTAAGAGCACTCCTGATATTTAAAAATAAACAGAGCATAACATAGCATAGCCGAATTTACATCAATTAGAGTTCTATTAATAGTCAAAATTAACGATATTACTACAAATTAAATAAAAACTTTTTTCATAAATAAATCCTTGAAAAAATAATTATTATTATTATTAAAGAACTCCAGAAATATTTTTCGAAAGGCATGAAAGTTTTGAAAAAATCCTCTTACATCAGTGCTTTTACTAAAATTTGAAGTATTATTACTAAAGATAATTTCAGTTACACGACAAAATTGTTTTCAAAAAATTGCTACAATTATTTCGTCAAAATCATTCTGCAAAACGCCGATTAAATGAGTAAAAAATGGTATCATTTATCGCTTTTATAGCTTATTAATGGAACATATCCCCAAGCTTCAGCATCTTTTTAAGAAATCAATGAATAAATAATCAAATAAAAACATCTAACATTATTCGCAACTCCAACGAACTATAGGGGGCACTGCAGTCACTGTCTAATGGCGGAGTTAAAAACTAAAACAAACGCATGTGGTAACGAAGAAAATGCTAAAAGTGTTGTGATTTTTGTTGTTATATATGATTTTTTCGCTTTATTCATTTGAAAAGATTTTTCAAAGTCTTTTGGTTATTCTGACCCATCTAGAAAGAGATTAGAAACCAAAAAGTATTACGAAAGTAAACAATTAATGCAGAACACACAGTAAGTTGTTCTGAAGCAACCATTTTCACGATGTTGAATTCGGAATTCATAAATTTTTGGTTCGCTTCGAACGGCACTTTCATTTTGTACCGTTTTTTCTATACATTAGTACATATTAAGTTCAGTTTCGTGACATTTCCGGCATTTGTTGACATTTTTGTCACATAGTGCACATACGTGGCAGACTGTCAAGAGAAACGTTTAACACTAGATAATTTATTTCTATGACTATATGATTGGATATCTAAAGAAATCATGCATTTAATTCATTCGTCATGGAAATGATTTACCTGATATGCGAAATCTTGTCAAGATACATTATTCTTTCACACAATTTTAAAACCATAACCCTATAAACAGATTTTTGGCGAACTTTTATTTTTTATTGTTCAAATTCTTAACGTTCTTTCTGGATTTTTCAATCTGTTCTGCGATAAATATTTTCAAGAAAATTTATTTGCATACTGTCTATTTCAGTAGGATACTGTAGTAACAAAGGTTATTTAAATCATTTATGTGGAATTAGGTTAAGGAAAAGTGTCCAGTCAATGTTGTTAAGTTCGTTTTTTTTTCATCGAATTGAAAAACTGATATTTATTCAAATTCACTCAGAACAAAATAAATAAAATGTGTACTCACAGTTTATATATGGTGGTAGTTTTCTTTTCAGTTGATTGACCATGATTTCATTTTACTTATCGAATTCTGTAATCTTACTATCATTTTATTCCACTCATGATAAAAATTAAAAATATTTTAACTAAAAACGCGAAATCTCGCCAAGGCTACTTTGCTCGCACAATTCCAAAACTATAACCCTAAACTAATTTGGCGAAGCCTTTCAGCTGAGAATAAAAGGAATAAAGTAAATTCTTTCTCGGTTAAACATTTTTCATTTTGTTCTACGATAATAAATTCAAGAAAATATTTTGCATACTGTCCATTCCAACTAAATGCTGCTGTAAAATATGATTAGTTAAATTAATTTAAGATTAAAAAAAACTCATATTCTTACAAATTCATACAAAACAATAAAAAATTTTACCTGGTATAACGTTATCCAATTTTGTTAATCCAGAGTTTTCTTGTTTACGCTTCCACCATTTAATACTTTTTTGAAAGAAATAAGGAAAACTAACATTATTTTGAGAAGCTCGAGAATACTACTAAGGGACGAATTAATTTCTGTTGTTGAAGGCGTTCTTGGACATGTTGAATGCGTTACTCAGAACAAACTGACCGCGTTTACGTCAACAGATACACGTGGAGCGCAACGTGGCAATGTTTTAGTTGCATTCGCAGTTTTATAAATCACCGCAAGGTAGCGTATTCGAGCGCTGGAGTTCCGAATTCTTTCAAACAATATTTTAAATAAAAGTACGGTGGGAAAAATACTCAAACTCCTACCAACGGCAGTTCATTAACATCATAAAAATATGTAATAACTTTTTTTTTAATTAAATAAGTATATCAACAATAATACACTAACAATAATACAAAGTACTTACCGCTAAAAGTGATGAGAGATCGCGATTGCGTAGCTGCAAACAATGGCGGCATAGCAAGCCAGAAGTTGTTTACTGAAAATGGCCACTAGGATTCGGAGGTTGCCGAAGACGAGGCAAGGTGCAACGAAAAGTAACGATAAGTAACGTTTCTTTTGCAACTGTTTGTCAACGTTACAAATTTAAGAAATTTGCAACGTGATGTAACGTTTCAAAATTACGCTTTTTGTAACGAATCGATAAAGCAACGTGATATCACGCTGTGTGGGAAACGGTAACGATGTTTCAACTAATTGCAACGTGATGTAACGGTGACGTAACATTTCAGTGTTAATTGGGCTGTCAAAGATGTTGTGTGCCGTCTTTTCAAATGGCAGATTGCCCAAACCTGAGCAGCTAAGATCAGTTCTACAACAACAGCATACTCCCATATATCCCTTCTTGCACTAAAATGAGAAAAATCTGAAAAGGACAGGTGAGGCTGGATCGATTAATGTGGTAGTTGGTGGCGAATCAATCTCAAAATTTATGTTGGTCTTCGGCCTACTCCGCTGTGAGGCATCCTTCTCCTCTGCCAACCATTTGTTTACTTGTCGGTACCTGCGATACGAATGGAATGAAGCTACTCTTTTGGTTGAAGATTAACAAAGACGGTTCACAGATGCATTACATGGTGCTTTGAGGAACAGGTGGAACTGAATATTGTTGCAGAATATCGGGGACTCTCCTTTAGTTTCATTAGAACCAGTTCATTCATTACACAAGTATGCTCACAAACTAGGCGAAACTTTACTGATTCGCAAAACCGTGAAGTTTCTTCTAGTGTACATAAAAATACTTTGAATTCATTCTATTTTTCACATCTTTTGTAAATAAAGGTGAGCATTTTTTGCGTAGAAATCGAGACCTTCTAAGTGAAAAAGTGGAAGCATTTTGGTTAATATTTCTAGGTGCATCCCTATTTTCTAAACTTTCTGCTTGAATGATTTTTCAATAAGTATAAACATTCGACAATATTGCGTTTATTAAAGTGTACAGGGGGTACATTTTTTATTCTAGGTTTCCCGCTGAAGCTTTACGTTTGATATGATGAACATGGACAGTTTCATTTGCTTTTGCAAAAAGAATGAGTGAACTTTCATTTTCATTTATTCATTGTTTCTCTGCTCGTTCGTCTTAGGATAATTAAATCTCATAACAAATTCGTCTGATACCAAAATTATTCTCCATTCAAACTAAAACTGGGTAGGTAACTTTCCAGTAGAAAAATGAAATACGGCCCAATATTCATCAATGTGAAAGTCACAGATAAGTAGGGGTAGGAATGTTTGCGTTACCTGCATAGGAGTGTCCTATTGGTCTATTTATTTTTTTTATAACCGCCTTATTTTGACAGCGGACATAACTTATATAAACACGTATCAGAGTCTTATTATATCATTTTTTGCCCTCTTTTTTTAGAATAGGATCTTCCACATTGTCTTGAAAAGTGTTTTGTCTCATTTCTACAAAAATCGTATTTTCCAATTATTTGTTTGTTTTGCGATTGTAAAAGAACTATGGAAGCTACAGACTTCGTTTTTTGCTTAAATGAAAGCCAATTAAATGTACTGTAACAATATATTCAACTTTTTAAAATTAGAGTTGGAATTCATGTCCATATTTGGCGTGGAATATGATCGAAGCATGAGTTTTTTATTTTTTGCCAAAAAAATGGCCAATTTTTGAAGCACAATATATCTTAAACTGTTGGTCGTACAGAACGCCACTTAAGCTTAAAGTGTTCAAAATTTAATGTGCTTTAAAACGGGTCTTCACATTTAGTAGTTGAATAGTTTAGGAGTTATAAAGGAAAAACTGAAAAAAGACCGAAAATTTTGCAGTTTTTCGCGAATTACGCAGCGAGCACAGGTTTTTGAAAAATGCAAACTTAGATTTACACTACCCTAACTTACCCAAACAACATATTAAAGAATCAGAACTGCGTCGCGCTTTGTGATGTAGTTCTGACTTCTTTGTGATTTTAATCTCTAATTTGACTGGACTAAATACCAGACGAGAAAAAGCAGAGTACGCGCGCCTAGAATCTGTAGTTCTGAAAGTGGTCGGTTGTTAGCAATTATCATGGTTTCAGAGTTATTGAAGACTTTTCCTCTCCTTCAGAACTATGCTTAAGGGGTGCTAACCTCCATCGAGGCCAAAGTCGAACTCCTCATTAGCCGCCTTACTTTGCCTAGAGCCGAACCCTTCTACCTTAAATCTATACGTATTGCACAAATTCAGCTTGAGTCTCCTAAGCGCATTAATAATATGATTCTGCAGTGACCCCCGCTTTGATGAATAAGTTTGCTCTGAAGAGTTTTGCAGGAGTAGCACATGTAGGTATGACTATTTTTACCTTCACTAACATGGATACAAATGTTTCGCTTTCATAAGTTTTAAAATTTTTAAGCCGGGTTTAGACATTCTAATATTATCAATAAAAGATACAAGAAATGTAAAAATTACTTTAAAAAGTAGTGATCATTTAATATGATAATATGTTTTCATTTTACTAAAATAATTACGCTATTTAAGTTTCTGTAAAGGTTTTTTAAATTCAAAAAAAAGATATCAAATTGAATTTTTTCTTGTAAAAATAATTTTTTAGACAGAAAGTTTTGATCACCATGTTTTTCCCTTCTGTTTAAATAAAATATTATTATAACAAGGAAATGAACGTGATCTATTTTTTTTTTTTTTTGAAATTGAAATATCTTGAATAAAAAAGTATTTTAAATTATGGAAGATATCTACTATCTTAACCAATTTTAGAAAGATGTTTTTTTTTTTTTTTTTTTTTTTTTTTTTTGCATGAAGAATAACATATTATTAATTCTTTTTCTGCGAGTTTTCTTAGCCACAAAAACTTCAATAACAATAATATAATCATCTGAATCACCGCTAAGCATTTTAGCGCAATGATTTAAAATAATTCATTAAATTTTTAATGGTGGTTTTAATAGATTTAATATGATAATTTGACGATGTCAGACCCCTGTTCAAAGTTGAATCAATACCCATAGTGGGAAAAAAGTTCTGGTGGCTTAGGAACAGCTTGTGATCCCGAAACTGGTAGACAAAAAGCTTTTAATATTTAGCATTTGTGTTGCTCACTGCTCTCGTCAATACTTGTACTATACACTCCACTACAGATTCAGGACCAAAATTTGTCACTGCGTCGGATTGTTGAGTAGCCTGATGTAACACATTTATCAAGTTTTTTTTTTCGCGTAATGTACTCATAAGTTTCAGACAGTCTTGTGCGCAGATTTAGAAAAATAACAAACGGTGTGAAAGATAGGCAACTTGATGTATGCACATAAGAATCCCTATCGACGTAGAGGGTGTAGAATTGCAACATTTCCTGCGTCACTATTGGTAATTTCGACTTGTCCCCCCCCCCCACCACATTGCGGTGATGGTAAGAGATTGCGGAAGGAAACTTCAGTCAATTTGGAATTTTTGTTGTGATAACTAAAAGGATATAATTCAATGGTTGGGCTTCAGAGATTTAGTCTGATATCATTCCAGTGTTCTAAACCATAAACTGACTCCAGTCATAATTAAAATGGTTCCTCAGTTCACTTTAATCATTTTGTCTTCTGACATTACGATAGTATTGGGTATCCTTTTAACCCATTTCAGAAAAGTTTAAAAATCTAAATATTTTCCGTTAAACATCACTGCCATCGTTAATTTTAGAAAGCAAATTACAGGAAACCCAAAGCGATGGTGCACCCCTTCAAGAGTTGCAAAGCACCCTCCGAGAATAAAAGCCCTCAAAAAAGAGAAAATACCCCCTTGAAATAACTTCCTTAAAAAACATTCCTGCAGCAAAGTGACCCCCCCCCCCCCGGAATACCAGTTAATTAGCACTTATTAGAGTTGATTAATTTACTTTTATAGAATGGTTTCTGCGACTTTTGAGTAATTTTTTATGTAATCGATTTTTTTTTCGTCCCCCCTTTCCCCTGTAATCCGATGCACAAAATGTTGGGACTTTTTTCTTATTGGAAGGGTAAGAGGTAATTTGCAATATGTTCAAACTAATTTTTTTTTTTTTGGATGTTTGCAATTATTTGGCTTAGTTTTACTGTGCTAAAATGAAATTTTTTCTACCCTATTTTTGATCATGAAAAACTAAAATAAAAAGCATAAAAATAATTGTTCAAAAATAAATGAAAACGACTATCAATCCCGAACTTTCAATGATCGCCGATTATGCACTGGATGAAACTTTTCGAGTTTTTGCCATTTAAAGTGGACCCCAATGGACCTTATTCACGGTTTGGCAACGCTCCCATCAGCTGTCCGTCTGCGGGTATTTTGACCAATTACGTAGTGTCAGTAGTGCTAAAGAAACTCGTTTTATTTAAGGATTACTGGACTTCATGCGCATAATGAACATGTTTAGGGCTTAAAAAGACTTAGGAATGCATGAAAAATGGCGAGAAACGGGGAAAATAAAAATAGAATTCGAGTTTTCACCATGTTTCTGATAAGGAACCAAAGAGGCTTAAACCCATGAAAATACGATAATAAAGAGAGTATTTCGTATCAAATGAATCGTTCATCATTCTTTTACAACGTTTCTTAGTTAAAAACGTAAAAAACCTGCCATTTTTAAATAGAAAGAAGAGTTTATAAGCCACACAAAAGCAAGTGTTATTACACGCTGTAGTGCCAGATTTTCGTCTGCTACAGTTCCCACAATGCACTGCAGTGAGGGGTTTTTACCCGCAGTGACGTCAGGTGAATACTGTCCATTGTGGGTTTACGACGATTGGCGCTGGATGAACTGAATGGTTGTAGTATTTTCCCCGCTGGTTTCTGGTACAGGCTGGCGGCCCAAAAATTATACTTTTGAAGCAGGATGGCGCAAAGATTTCAAATTGGCACGGCTGTCCCACCACTGAATTATATTTGCAGGGTAACATTCTTTCAATTATTTTTCCAAAAGCAAAATTTGTAATAACTGTTGTTGGTTTGGAGAGGTTTTTGAAATCTTCCTTTGGCAACAATTCAAAGGGGAAGGAATACTAATTGAATGAGAGAGGGGTAAATTATAGAGTTGGGGGGGGGGGGTGATAAGCCCCAACATTTCTGATCACAGCCCTGCACCTTAGTACAGGGAAAAAGACAATGTGACTAGACGTTTACTTAGAATATTACTTAAGTTGTTTCATTAAGTTAATAACATGCTTTTTCATAAAAGCACACCAGAAAAAAAAATGTGGAATGCTTCGCGTCTTGTATAATTCTTAATTTTTAAATGTATTTTTGTTTTACCGATTAATCTTTCTATTAGTGCACTAATATGTTTATTTAAGTTTTTTTTTCGGTGCAAATGAGTCACTCCTGAAAATGAAGAAAAAATGCAACAGAGTCAAGGCCAGTCTAATAGTTTATTTAATATGTGCAAAAAAATTTCACACTTCAGATTTAAGTGATGGATTCAAAGCAAAATCTAATTCAAACCACAACCATCGAAAACCACCAATACAGGTCTAACACTGCATGAAAGAATCACAACATATACTGGTTTCTATTTTGTCAAAGAAAAAATTTAAATAAATGTTTGATTATTTAACATGTGTACACATATATGACTTTTTCACATTGAGATCGTCGAGCGCATTTTCTACGAGGTAACCAATTCAATATGAATAAACGACAAAATCACCGGTAAGGGCGCCAAGTTTGGCTTCTTATCGATAGTATTGCGCTTTTAATTATGCAATGTCATTTATTTATAAATATCCTACTTAAAACAAAAAGATTGGTATTTTCTTTTGAACCGATTTTATGGCTGCTAAGTATACATTGCCAATTTATCTCATTCGATATGAATATATTTGGATACTATAAAGTCCTTCAATTTTTAAATTCATTTAAAATAAATAAATAAATGAATCCAAGTTTAGCTGTCTTTTAGTGATTAAAAACAAAAAATAACAAGCAAACAAATCGCCAGAACAAATGTCTACAGATGTGAATGAATCCAAGTTTAGCTAACAAATGTCTACAGATGTGAATCCGAAATTTTAAGTAAAATAAGCAGAAAATTTTGTATGATTACTTTTTGGAATAAAATGAAAAAAAATTATAATATGGGAGGTAAAAGCTTATTACCTTCAATTTACGAGTTGAACCACACCAGAATATCATAATTGGTTTTTTGGTATAATGCATTTGGTTCTGCCTTAGCCTTGTCTTTTGGGTGGAAACTTACGGCGAATAACAGCTACTTATTTTTATATGACTCATTATTATTACTACTATTATTATTTTTTTTGAAGGAAATAAACTTCAGCATTGAATAAGTCAAAGCAACTGACAGCTACTTGCTAACGTACTGATACATCACTTATTAATATTTATCTTTTGATTTATTTTTAAAATGACTTTTAAATTTTAAGGATTGGATTACACATAGGGGGAAAAGTCTTGACAATAACGCAGAGTTAAGAAGATAGATAAATGCCTTTTTTTGTGCTAAAACGTATAAAATGCAAACTCAAATGGAATGGATCAGGTTTACTGTTTTGGAATGGAGTTAACTTTCAAATGAAAAAAGTATTTTGGTTAAATAGAAACCAGTATCAGACATTAACAATCAGTTGCAGAACATGCCCCATGGAATGGGGCTACATATAAGACTACATGGATGGCAGTGTTCTTAAAATGGAAGGAATTTCACCCACAATTTCTATCACTATACCAAATACTTAGAAAATTTCCGAGGTTATATAACCACATGACAAGCAAGTTAAAGTGATGATTTTTCACAGAACATCACAAGACAAAATTATTCACATCTTAAAACGTAACCCACACACATTAAAAATCCAAGCAAGAATATAAGAACACAAAAGCAATTTTAAAAGCTGCTTTTTTTTTCTTTTTTTCAATCTTAAGACCTGAAGCTTTTGCACATTGAAAATTCAGATAGTTTAACTTTCATAGCATTTAAAATTTTCAAGTTGACTCTTACTTCAATTAATCATATCTAATATTAAGGACAATTCTAAGTTTGATGGACGGATATTAACATTACTATTTATATCATAAATTATTTTTACAGGACAAAAAATTACTCTATATGTATACACATAAAGAAAAATCTAGTCAAAACAAACAAGTCAAATTATGTAGCAAATATCAAACATTCAGTTGTATATGCTAAGCACCTAAACATTTATCACGGAATTCTACGGGGGGGGGGGGGGGGGGGGGGGGGGGGGGGAACGCTAAGACGTGAAAGTAAAAAATAAATCATACTTCATACCGTTTATGACTTGAAAGAAAATATTCAAAATGTATCACAACAAAAGAAAAGAATTTGTTGCTTATTTTTACAATTAAAATAAATAAAGTGGAATATACATTTTCACTGGGGTTCAAACCAATGGCTTTAAAGCGTCATTTCAATGATCTTAAACACTTAGACTAAATTATTCACACTTCATACAAAGTCACAGTGGCGAAAAATTACCCTATTGTCATTTTTCCAATTTGAGACAGTTAATAATAAATGAAATATCTTGTCAATGACTAAAGTATTCCTTTGTGATCACCAAAAATCAATATGGGAAGAGACAAAAAGGTTATTAATAAGAAATTTCCTCTTTGCCTTTAATAGAAAACGTCATAATGCGGATAAGAGTATTTAGGATTGTAATACTGTAGCCCACAATTAATATGCCCGCTTAAAGAGCATGTCATAAACATCATAAATAAACCTGTATTAAAACAATGACGTTAAAATTTGAAGTGGGAAGTTCAAGAAAATGCTCACTTTCATATACAACTAATGTAAGGATTTGCATGTAATCTGAAATTTATCAAAGCATAAACCACGAGAATATTTCAATATGACTGTAGAATTAATTTGTAATAATCATAATATGTAAAGACCCATATTGGTGAAGTTCAGAAACTTTACACGGCAAGTATCTTTTTATTAAAAATGTCAGAATTCAGAAAGTGGTCTGGTAGTCAAACAAGAATCAACTCAAAGCGAATCTGGACTACGCAAAGTCATGTAACTATAACTTTTGCATTACCTCGCAGATTTAACGTAAAAGTTTTATTATCTACCGTACACAATAGCTTAATTATATTAGTGCAAAAAACATTAACTATAGTAGTAATAGATTAATTCAACATTTTTATTATGGATGGAGGAAATCTAATTGCATGTTATACTTTGAAAAATACATGGAGAAAAAAACATGCAGATTTCTATTCCAAGCTTATCATTTTGTAGCAATCACATAGGCAAGTTCTACTTAATATTAAGCCTACCTATCAAACTTAGCTGATTATTAGCACTTTTTGCTTTTGATAAGATATACTTGCACAAATCCCAATGGTAATTAGAGAAATGAAGAAAACATTTCTTATAATTTTTGATTCAATATATAACACTTCCAGCATTGTGTATGTAATTATTTCTAAATGCATAATATAAAAAAAAACAAAAGAAACACACACACACACACAAAAAATCTTCACATCAAAATTCTTTTTATGCACAGTGGAACCTGCTTAAAATGTTTTTGACAAGTGGGGAAAAATTTCTAAAAATAACATTTGTGAAAGATGTAAAAAAGATTATTCAGTTATAAATGATTAAAACTATGAAGTCAACATATTGTCGCTTCAGAGCAACTCTAAGACATCTAATCCCAGAAATAACACTAAGGTATCTTACTGTTGCACTGAGGCAACAATATAGCAACCTTCAGATATAAATGTTAAATTTTATGTAACTAATTTAAAAGTTTCAATTTAAACCAATTATTTGACCATTTAGTGTTTAAAATCAATTTAACTCCAAGAATCTATTTACATAATACTTGATGAAAACTCTTAGAGGACAAAAATTATACTAGGAAAGAATTCTACCATATGAACAATAAAAATAGCTTATATCTTATGGGACTATGTAATAGCTTCACAACAAGGACACTAACACATTTTGAAGAACTTGCAACTGACAATTACTGCAAATTATATGCATACACAACATTTATATTTTATATACAATGCAATGCGCTGAAAAACTAGAGGAAAAACAAAACAGGGCGCCAGAAAAAGAGATTTATGTTGAGAAAATTTAAAAAAAAAAAAAAAATTTAAATCACGGAAATAAGAGCCCATGGAAATAAGAAATCAACAGTAAAAATAAGAGTGAAAAATAAACAAATTATCTTAAAATGCCAGAACTTATTTAAGCAGCTTCCACTCTTAACTAAAACGACCAAACATATCTTATGTGATAATAAAACTTTTACTGATACAGGAAAATCAAGAATTTCCCCAAGTCATCTTGATCTATAATGCATATACATTCGACAAGTAAGGATGTGTCTTAAGTTAAAAAATTATGTAATCTTTCTAAATGAAAAAAACTTAAAAAATAAAGTCATATTTTGACAATATTTTCATCACAGAAATGAAAATTAAGTTCAAATATTTTTTTATCATTGAGAAAATATTTAACCAAACTAACAGTACTGAGCAAAAGTCAAAATCGAAATACCAACAAAACAAAACATACAACAAATAAAACACTAAAGATTTTATTATAACTTTTCACTTTCTTTGATTTTGTTTCTTAGATATTAAAAAGGAAAAAAGAAACGCACACACACATACATGTGTATGTATGTATGTATATATATATATATATATATATATATATATATATATATATTCAAGCATTCATGCTTCATTAGTAGGAGGGCAGTGCCAATTTTGATCTAAAAGAGTTTAATATTTCCTTTTGTCTATCTCATAATAGATTAAAACTTTGTGGCATTTTTCACTTTTTCAAAATAAGAAAAAAACCTTCAGTTGAATCAAACATTTAATGCCTAGAAATAAAAGAACAACAATTAAGAGTTAAAATTGCCCATGTTTTGACTTTTTATTGTAAAACTGGAAACGAGTTATAATAATTAGAACTGATTTTGCAATTATTACAAAATTCTTACTTTACTCAATCAATAAAAATTTCAAGGTGGGATTTCACTAGACACAAAACTTTAGGATATTCAAAATTGCCATATGCATTTAAATGCAGAACTGTGTATTGGTTATTCAATATAGTAAAATACTTTGGGTATAAATTTTTTCTTCTTCATTTGACTGTGATTATGTAAATCAAGTTTAGATCAGTTTAGTTACAAATCATAAAAAGCAAACAAGAATAATAAATACTCCATCAAATTCTTTTTGCCTATATTGGAACCTAAGAAACAATTTTTTGCTCCAATAATATTCTAAATGATAATACAGATTATATCACAAATAATTTAAAATAGAATAATTTTCTGGAGAGAGGAAAAAAAAAAAATCATGAAAATAAATCATACGAAAAGGAGTAATGTGGTTAATAGGACAGAGGAGTTCAGGACATTTTCAATGAATAAAAGTGAAAAAAATTGAGCTGCACAAGAGGTTTTACATTAACATATGTATATATTGATGCAGAAATGTAAATTATTAAACTAAACTACTCCAAACAAAACAGATCAAATGATTTAAAATTACAAAAAGATAAATCATTAATTGTAGAGAAAAGTTAAAAATGATGAAAACCTAATTACCCAACAGAAAGGACATTTCAACAAAAGGGAAAATTTTCAAACGACAAAAACATTTCTACTACAGTAAAATTATGATTACGTAAATTTTGTTAAAAATTTGGAGAACTTGTCACTGTCACTACTTATAGTAAAAATAAATGATGGAAGGTCGAAATCATACTGGATAGGGATTGGTAATAATAAAGCATGGGATCTATAAATATCTAAATTAAACCCATAATTATTTTTCAATTTTATCTTTCTAGTGTGGAGTGCTTTTACAAAATTAGCTTTCTCAAAATGCATACACAAACCAAAACGCCAGTAAAATAAATTTTAACAAATTCTGAATTTTTAGTTAGTAAGTCCAAGATTTAATCCCAGAAGGTTATGTATTTAGTAAACCCAGTCAAGTTGTAAAGAAGCATTTCAGATCAGATGAAAAACCAAACACCTTACATTACAAAGCAGATATGTATATTAAACTATTGCCTGGAAGTTTTATATCAAAGAAAGTGAAAAATCAAAAATTAATTACTACTCAAAATAAAATTGTTATATCTGAAGTATTTTTTAATCTTCAAACCACATACAAGCCAGTCACACATTTTATATATCAAGCATCACAAGTTCCAACCACTATGGAGACCACTGCTCTTTAATTTTTTAAAAAGTGGATAACACAGTACAATGACTCTTTAAGAAGGCTAGGTACAAACAACACATTAGTTAACTACATGGACCACATAAGCTATCACAAATTACCGGTAAAAAACGCTATATACAGACTAATATGATGATGATGAAAAATTTATGAGAAATAGTGCAATGGAGATGTGGTAGATTATATCATAGGTGATTGAGGTTATGAGGTACAAATATGCATGCATTTATCTGCATTTCCTTACCTAACTTTAAATACTAATGAAATGGCATTAGAATTTAGAATGTAGTGCTACGAGTTAAAACTCTTGAAGGCATAAAGCATCAACATCACTAAAAAAAAAAAACAAATAGGTATATATGTACACTGTGTCCATGCAAATCATTTGGTCCAAGGTCATAATTTAATATAATCCATAGCATAAATATAGCCAATTCTCAATGTCATTCAATTAAGAAAAATAAATGATTTCATTTTTGATACCTTAACTTCCACTGGCATTTCCATTTATTTTAAAACATCAAGTAAGAGAGTGAAAGAAAATTTTTATGTGCTTAATTAATATCAAAGAAATGAAAAGAAAAATGTAGAAGAAATTATTCAAATATAACTTACATTGGATAACCAAACAATTATTTCTGATTAGTAAATGGTGAATACTAAACAAAAAAATTTAAGAGTAAGGGAAAATTTTCAAAGAAATAACTTCTATTGATTTATTTTCGTCATTAAAAGCAATTGCTTAAATGTTGACATTGTGGCAAATCAACCATAAATCGGGTAAGTCAAAAAAAAAAAAAAAAACTTTCTGTGCATTTCTAACTTTGAATTTATAACAACAAGACTTCAAAAAAAAGTTTCTTTTCTTTTTCTTTTAAAGCAAAAATGAAATCAAATGTCTAGTTTGGAAAAATGAAAAGCCATTATAATACTGTATTATATATACAATTAATTGCTATATAATGACATTACATAGAATATATATATATATATATATATATATATATATATAGTAATATTTAAAAGTAAAAATAGCATCCTGATTTTATCCAAAGAAATGAAACAGTCAAACAATACAGTAAACAATGCTTCATTTGGGATTTTGTTTAACACTAAAATAGCACCCAGATAATGTTGCCTTCAAAAAAATTTAAAATTAATTAAATAAAACACTGCAAATTCAGACAGACAAGAAAATATTTTCTCATTAGGAATTTTATCAATTTAAAACTATTATACATTTATCAAAAATTTGAAGAATTATCATTCAAGTTCATACTTAAGAATTTCAAATCTAATAGCATTCCAAATTATTTAAAAATACCTCCTTTATTATCTTGATAATTGTATTTATAGTAGGTAAAAGATTGGGAAAATAATCAAACAATCATTGATATTTTAAATACATTACTGGAACACCTTTAAAAATTTTCTAAACAACGGAATCAGTTCATGTTTTCCCATTAATTTAGCATCGAGTTCACATAAAGCTGAAATTAATACAAATATATTTCTAAATAGTGGTCAAAAGAAAAATACAAGTTGTTAAATCCTTGGAAAATGCATTAACACAGTGCAAAACAGACACTTCAACATCACTCTATGTATGGAAGAAAAGCAGTTCTTACAATAACAAGTCAAAGAAATTACACAGAAAAGCACACAAAAGTTCACAGGACTAAAATTAGCAGCAACTCTTCATTTAATAGTGAAGGTTAGTGCTAATATATCATATGGAGAAGGCACACATTTTAATTAGTACAGGAGTAACTGCACACATACTTTTTTACATCTTGCAGCTATAAGGTCAAAACAGCACAGTGAAAATATATGTACAAGTTTTATTCAAAGTTTACAGTTCTATGTGTATGGAAGGTAGCAATCTTAATCTTGCTACATTAGCAAGATTATAACTTCAACAACAGGAAAATTCATAACTTTAAACAATGAGGAATATCAAGTACTTCAGTGGTTTTCTGACTTGAATTTACTGTTTCATTTAAGTTTAACTATGTTTAATAGTTACACAATAAAGTAAGCACAGTTAATTTTAATAGTTAAAAATACTGCTAGTTTAGAAAACTAGCAAGAAATTAGCAAACAAGTTGTGAAAATCTTGCTGCAATAAGAATGTAAATAATAAATAAAATAATAAGTTTAAAAAGAAAACTTAGAATGTATCTAAATGAAGTAGCAAGGCTTTCTAACATTGCAGATAAAATAATCATTGATTAAAAATCAAAAATCTATTAATAATGCCCAAAATCAAAAATTCAGCTAAATCAAGTAAAAATCCTATGAACTATTTCTACAGTTGTATTTGACTAGTAATCATGCAGTCTGATCTAAAGTAAACATAATTTATAATTTAAAACAAACACAAGGGGAGGGGGAAGCATTTTTAACACGCTTATTAATTTAAAAAACAAGATACTGTCTTCAAGAGAGAAAATTCACTTATTTTCGTTGTATTAGAGAACCCAAAATTGGTTCTACAAGAAACATTAAAATTAAAAAATAATAGATATTTGTTTCTAAGGAAATATTTAAAAATATTCTCGACAGCAATTACAACATTGATTGTAAACTAATGCATAACGATGTGAAAAGTTAGTGCTTGTATAAAAATTGTGTAAAATTTTTATTGAAGACATTTGAAACAAACTATCCCAAAACTACAACAATATAATGATTATTTAAGTTGGAAAAGCTACAAAGTTTTTGGTTTAATAACATAAGCTTTGTTCATAAAAACTTAATGCATAATCAAACAATAATTTAAAAAAAAAATTTTTTTAATTTTTTTTCTGAAACTAATAAACTTGAAAGCTTGCAAGTCATAGTTCTATCAAAATAGTTAAAACTTTAAAAAAAGTTTTTTAATGACATAGATCGAGTGCTTTTAATATTTCAAAGCAGTAATTTAAATTAATACTTGAATAACTGTCATCAACATTTAAATCTTGACAGAAAGCAATCTCCAATCAAAATAGCCAATATGAAAAATAAAAAAACTTATAAACTTAAGAAGGGCAATGAAAATGTATTTAAAAAATATCAACTAAAATTTAAATGCTTATAGAATCAGTAATGTTAAGAACAAAGTATACTTTTAAATCTAAACGTGAATTTTTCAACAATTTCAAATTAATAAATACTTATACCTAAAATAAAATCAATGTCACATTAGAAAAAAAAAAAAAAAAAAAAGAAAATACTGAAAGTATTAGCAAGACTAAAAAAGTAGCAAGAAACTCCCCTAGGGGGAGGTAAAGTTAAAATTAAACAACTCTGATGAATAGAAATGTAAATAGAACCAGTGAGGATTTATTTTTAAAATCTTTGAAGACAGTCACACACATAAAATTAAGAATTTAGCTTTGACCTTTGAGGGAGGGGTCCGTACCCGGGGACCACCTCTCCTGACGCCACTGAGCAAAGCTTTTATTTTTTTAATTTAGTAGTATTTTTTGCTTTAGGTATCACAGTTAAAAATTCAAACAATCAATAGATGAATAAAATCATAAAAATATTCTAAACATAAACTTGGAAAATGTTAAATATTTAAAATCACAGCTAAAGCAGGGGAACAAAAAATTAATAATAGGTTAAAATCATGCAATTTTTTAGATCAATTGATTATTACAACTAATGTTATTATTAAATTATTTTTTCAGCAAACAAAAAGAGGAATAAATGTTGATAGAGCAAAGTACATTAATCAAAATTTGCAATTACAACAACAGCATACAGCTCTTTAAAGTGGCTAAAAGCCTTTCCTTTGCATTGAAGTAGTTGTACATTGTTGCTTCATAACTTACATTGCATTCACAACATTTTTTAAGTATTATAGTTCATTCAATGTTAAGGTAACAGTGTTTAGTTTTCAGAAACTATGAAATGCAATGCTTCACAAGAATTGGAACCAATTAAATTGAAGAAAAACAACCATAGCCATCTTCAAAGAATTATATGCAAAAGAAAAGAAATATGTAATGTATATCTGCAAGCATTATGAAAATTTAAAAACCGCAATAAATAACATTTTTGGCAGATTAGTACATCAATATATTTAGAGCACTTTTTTAAAAATTGAGTCACTCTTATTTACATATGGGACAATACTAAAACGTACATTTAACACATAAAGCCATGGTGACTTTTAATACACTTATAGGCTTGCTATACAAATTGCTTTGTAAGAAATGAGGCTAAAATGAATAGTTATACATGCAGATATAATCACCAAGAAAAACAGATACTATCTATGTTGCATCTAAAATCTGGACAAAGCAGCATTAACAGCTACTAGTACAATAGTCGATTACCTGAGACCATTAAAGATAAAAGGATTTTACTTTCAACTACAACAAATCATTAAATGAAGGAATTTCTCACATTAAAATGTATCCGCCTATTCTAAAATGAATGCACCAATGTAACCTTACTTGCTTAGCAATATCTGGCATTAATGTGTTTAAACAACTTTTGATTTTCCAATTTACAACACAATTCATCATTTTAAATTCAGAAAAGTTAGTTTTCCATGGTCTACTTAGAATTAAAAACTATAAATTAATATAGTAAAAAATAAAATCTTTACGGTTGCTATCTCAAAGAAAAAAATAGCACAATAATATTTCAAAACTTTCATATTGCAGCAATACAAGCAATTTACGTTGTACTGAAGCGCATAAGCATTTTGAACAGCAGATAAATTCGTGAGGTAATCAGCAATAAACTGATTTATCAATAACGCCACAGTAATTGAACATTTTGAAATATTTACATCAATTTTTAGCAGATAATCTGCAGTGCTAAGGCAAAATACTGCACATCACAGTTTAACAACAGCTACATAGTACATTAACAACTAAAATAACATACAAGATTCACTAATAAAGTGCTCAAAGTTTTAACAATAAATGTATACTAAAAAGCATGAACTAAGAATAGGATGAAAAATTGTATTATTAGACAGCTAAGAGACATGATTTAACAAAAAAGGAATGATAAACTAACGCTTTTAACACTACAACAACGTAGTTCAAAAAAAAAAAAAAAAACCTTGAAAAATCCTTTCTGTTTTTCAACCAGTCGATAAACGTTATCCAATTGTTATAAATCAAGACCAACTACAAAATTTAAACAGCTGCTTGTACAAATCAGTTTGAATTCAACATGTATATGTAATGTTACACACCTATCAATAAAATTAACAAAGAATATTACAAATAATTTTGATGTTTTACCTATATTACTTCAGAAATTGGTAAGACAAAAAAGTAAATGGTGTATATTTTAAATAAAGTAAAAACAAAGTAGCAAGAACCACCAGTATATTAAATTAAAAATCAAAGTCATATAGAAGAAAAAAGCTTTGAAGTAGAAAAATAATATTTTTGGTGGAACATTTTGAGGGAAAATACAGTGGAATCTTAAAGCAGCTGTTTTAAGGGGGAAAAAAATTATGATTAAAAAAAGAAAAATATTAAACTTGACCATATAGGTCACTACTAAGATTTCTCTCTCTCTCTCTCTTCCATCAACATTTTCGTTTTTACTCTACTATTTTCAAGTTATTTGAATTTCTTTATTTTATTTGTCATTGCAAAAATAATAAATTGGTTTCAGCGTTTAAAAAAAACAAACCTTTATCTTTGAAATAAAGGTAGTATGAGTAATTTACACTGACCTATTTTAGCACAAAGAAAATTCGTCAACCATGACATCTACCCTATAAAAAAGTGCATCCTACAAATATTTTTTTCCAACTACAGTGCAGCATTGTAGATAACACAAATACTACAAGACAAATACATGCAGACATGCCCAATCCATTGTGACCTCTATCGTTATTAACGCATTATTGGCTTTGCAGTTATTAGCAAATAAAAACTGATAATATTTTGTTACAGTCCGATTGGCTATCATTATACGTAACTAGTGAATAGACATTTTTAAATGGAGATGGGGGAGGGGGATTCAAATTATTTTACCCAGATAATGTAATATTTTTCTAGAAAGGAATTCCTATCCCTGAACAATATGTTACTTCAAGAAAGGTTTTGTTTTGTTTTACAAATTAAATGAGCAATAAAAATGAGCAAAATGTTGTATATCTGTGAATGCTTACATATAACAGATGTTAAATATCAAAAAATGCTGAAGCAAAAAAAAAGAAAAAAGAAAGGAGAGAGAGAGACTTATTTTTACACAATGTAAAAATTAAGTGACAATGCATAAGTCATGAAAAACATCAAGTTCCAAATTGCACTATCCATATACCAAATATTTTAACTTTAAACACCTCTTTGGAAAACATTATAGCGTAGAACACAAGATAAAACAATCAGCATACAAAATCTAAAGTTTAAAATGTGTACATAAAAATGCGAATGTTGTATTTACTAAGGCATAAAAAGAAAAAAGTTAAATGATGCTGAAAATGTTTTTACTAATTGTGAGCACACTCCAATCAGTACCCATGATAATAGAATACATTCTACATAAGAATAGAAGTAATTGAAAATATTAATGTAGAGTAAAACAGAGAGGAATTCTAAGTTCAACTAAAACCTAAGAAATGTCTTGATTCTTTGCAAGTCATCCATTTTGAAACTAAGGCAGATTTTTAGGATGAGTGGCAAAGCCTGTAAAAAAAAAAAAAAAAAATGTAATACAAAACATATAACTTCATAGCATTAAAATTTTTGAATGCAGACACATAATATTGAAAATACATAGTGTGCAATTCATAATGCACTAGCCAAACAGAAGCCACTTGGGGCTGTAAGAAGCACTGATATCCAGTGCGCTAAGGAGCTTCATTGCAGGACAGTAAAGCCTTTACAAATATTCATTTCATCAGAATCTATGAATTCATAGGTATTCTTGTAAATCTATCATTCATGTCTGCTGAATGCAAGCAAAAATGAATACACTACATTTTACAGATATTGTAAACAATAGGTTGAAATTCAGAAAAAAAAAATGCACAAAATCTGAACATTATGATTCAAGGGCACATTTAAGAATGGAGCTGAAGGAGCTGTAACCACTCTAAATGCACCAAACTTGGCAAAAATGCCACATAAACTGGATCTTTATATAAGACTAAGGGTTTTACGCTCCATGCCCAGGGGGGGGGGGGGACTTGCCTATGTGAATTCTCGAGCATCAAAGCACCTCTGTGCCAAATTTGGAAAAGATCTCTCGTAAACAGTGGATTTGTTCAAGAAAACCCCTGTATAAAAGGGGGGGGGGGACGAGAACTCCATTTTGTGAATTTTTGAGCATTTAAAGACCTATCTGCCAAATTTAGCAAAGATTCGACAAAAAACTCGATTTCTAAGAGAGAAAAACCCCTCTAGGAGCAAAACACTTCTGTGGGGGTTTTCGTCCTCTGAGGGGGGAGGGGAGAAAACTCTCCTATGTGAATTCTTGAGCATTGAAGGACCTCTGTGATAATCTAACATAAACTGGATTTTCGTATGAGGGAAAACTGTTTGGTGGGGGGAAGGAAAACTCCCCTACGTGAATTCTTGAGAGCATTAAAGGAACCTATGCGAAAAATTTAGCAAAGACCTGGAGCTAGATTTTTAGAAGAGGAAAAAACCTGTTTGAGGGGTTTCTGTCCCCATAGGGAGGCAAAAACTCTCCTACGTAAATTCTTGAGCATTAAAGGAACCGACGTGCAAAGTTAGCAAAGAACCGGACCCTAGATTTTTGTAAGAGGGAAAACCCTCTGTGGGGTATTTCACCCCTTCCCTGTAGGGAGTGGTGAAAACCCCTGCATGAGTTCCTGAGCATCAAAGGACCTATAAGCCAAATAGGCAAATATCCAAAGCAAATTGGATTTGTACAAGGAAAAATCCTCTATCTCTATGGGATGATTATACCTCAAAAGTTACCACTTCTTCACGTTTTTAATTTAGTTGCTAAAATTGTATGTTAAATCAAAACTACATTTTTTTTTAACAATCCACGGAGTACACAAAGATTTTTTTCCCCTTCCGGCCGATTTTAGGCCTAGCGAATTATACGCCGCTGTAAATAATATGCAGGAAAATAAGGTACTAAGCTAGTAAGGGGACTTTTAGATTTAGATTATAATACCAGACTTAAAAGGCATATATGTATAGCCTGGAGCTAAGTAGAGTCAGAGGAGACATGATTCAGTTGTTTTAATTTATCAAACTGAAAAATAGTAATAGGTTAAATTTTTGCACGAAAAATAAGACAAGGGGTCATTGTTTTAAGCTATTCAAATCTCAGGCTGAACTGGAAATGAGAAAAATTTACTACTTAAGTAGGGTTGTGGGTACTAGGAACAGCTTACCAAAAGAGGCTGTAATGAGCAAGGGGGAAGATAACTTTAAGAGCCATTGATCATAATTGGGGACTAATAAATTGGCTAGGATCAGACTAGCTGGGGACAGATTTTGTTGCTGTTCATCACATTTGCAGTTGTATTAATGTACTGTACATAGTTTTAATTGTTTAACCATATTTCCAAGAAAAGTACTTTATAGTTGTTAGCAATTGCTTTAACAACCACATTTCACACCTTCTAGCAAATAACGTATTTTCACGCCAGTTCCAAAGAAAAAGAGAGAAAAAAAGGGAGGTTATATTGCAGAGGCAATTAGGAGTAAATATTTAATTGCTTTATACAATTGAATTAAGTGACAGCAACTTACTTAGACATGAACTTCTAGAAAGACAAAACACAGACATCAAGGAATCAGTCATTTATACAGAGAAATTATATGACTGTTTTGTGGAAATTCCCTATATAAAAAAAAAGGAACATAATTGCATGTGACATAAATAGCTTTAAAAATAATTTGTTTATTAAACACAAGTAACAAAAACAAATTTGAAACCGGCACAATTAACTAAAAATATACTAAGTTATATTTGTATTTTAACAATAAAGAGATTAGAAATCGCGAGTTTTACACTCCAAATTAAAAGTTCTGACTAATTTTTGATGAAGTGCTGGACATTTAATTCTATTACTATCAATAAAAATTGAACAAAAAGTAAATTATAACGGGGTTATTACTTTCACTCATAAGATATCTTTAATCATCCAAACTCATAGAAGAAACAAATTTACAGAAAAAAGTTTTGCATTAAAAACTCCTTAAATAAGAGAATTTTTTAAAAGCCGGTTAAATATCATACCGGACAACCTCTGATAAAAAAAATCCCAAAGATTTGTTTTTCCATCCAGATTTTATTTTCTACGCAAAATAAAATGTAATGAGACACTTTTAAAACATTAACTTACCCTTTTAACATTTAACAATATAAAATTAGTTATGAATTTTATATAAATTGAACTTATTTATGCTTAGTGCAAATTAAAATGGAATTATTCACATTGGAAAAATTTTTAATGAATTCATATTTAAATTTTTGCACAGAAACTTTTACACTTTTATTATAAAGTTAATGAAGCAAAATTTCAAAATATTTTATAAAATAAACTTACATTCACATAAAAAGCTGTACTTGATTAAATTATTAAAACTTCATGTCAAGAATATTTTAACAAAAGAAAGTAAAAATTCTTAAAAGTAACATTTAACATTACAGCAAACTAGGCTGTTGTAACTTATTTGGCTTTTTTTAGAAAGTCAAGGGTACATTTTCATAACAATTTTGTTTCTTTGTGACATTTGACAATAAGATTTTTTTTTTTTTTTTTTTGGACACTGAAACCCTGAATTCAGTTTTAGTTTTTTTTTACAATACTGAATACCCTTTTACATTCAGCATTACTATGCAGAATGTTCATAATGCCTAACACAACTCTTGAACTTTTATCAAATTTAAGTAGTAGAAAATGTGTACTATAATCTGATCTATATCAATAGGCAATGTTACAGCTCCTTTTTCAGCAGCAAATCAATCAACTGAGACAGGCTGACACAACTAAAATCTGCTGCTCTTTCAAATTAAAAAAAAAAAAAAAATTACACTTTTAATTTTTTTTGCAACCACCGTAACTCCACCATTGTCAGAACTGAATACAATGCAGTTGGAAAATGGAATTTGCAAGCGATTCAGTTCATCCAGTATAAATTGGAACATTTTTACCTGTAGATTCTATATTCAGTTCAACTAAAAACAAAATACAACATTGAAGCTTAGGTAACTCAGCATTATTCTAAATAACAATGATAGGGTATAACAGAACATTCATATTATCATTGCTACCATCAATAGCGAGAGGAAAGGGAGATCTCTTGAAGCAGCTAACAGTTTGTTCTTTGTAGTTTCCAGATAGTTCATTCAATATAGCAGCTGTTTTTGTTGGGCCCCATAAATATTTCTTTGCAACTTCAGACTGGGGATTTTTTTTTTAAAAAATAAAGATCCCACGTGATCAGCAACAGGAAACTTGCAAACAAGCACTCTGTTCCAAATCTCTATTGCTATAACAAGCTAATAATATCATTGTCAACATTTTGTTTTTGGGAAAACTTGTCAATAGATGTATTTTCAGTGGCACATATTCCGTTTAATGTATGCTTCTTTGACTTTAAGTGTACGATGATGTCCTTTTTCCCAATCATGACAAATCATAAAATTGCAGCTACAAATGGTGCAAAAAGCATATTTCGCCTCAGAATGTGATCGTATGATACAAAGGTAATCACTTGTATAGTTTCTTTTAAACGTTTGGAGATAACATTTACTCATCTTATTAAAAGAACAAAGCAAAAACAATAAACTAACACGAATTTTCCTCTCTGCCTGATAAAGCAGTGATCCTTGTTTTCTTTGCTTTTTGTTGGATTGTTTACTTTTTTTACATTACTTAAGAGAGAAAGCAAAAGTATCTGAGAATAAAATGAAGTACACACAGAGAACAAAGTTAACTCATTTCTAGAGATATGAAATACATCAAATATTTTTCATAGTCAACAGGCTAAAAATAAGTAGAGTTCATAAACCCTATAAAATTTTATATGTGATTTTAAAAAAATAAATAAATTACTAAAAGCAGTGTTCTAAATTTATTTGCTAAAAATTAACATACTATCCACAGATGCACATATTTATTTAAATCCACAAACATTAAATTTTAAACTCGTTTAAAAAAAAAGTGATCCAAAAAAAAAACCCTTGTTTTTTGATAATTTTGCTTTATACATTTGAAACACAACGGAAATTTTACATGATTTTGCTAGTCTGTATATGTATTTTGTCAGTTATTAATAGTTTCTTTCTTATAGTTATCTATGAGTAAAGTAGTCCTTATAAAAATTGACATAATCATGTTCAAATGGTTGATTATATAAAATTCAGTTAACAGTAAAGAAAACAACTCTGAGTCTAAATTAGCCTTCATTGAAGTAGCTACAGACTATACAATGGAATTAAAAAAAAAAAAATTACCTTACCTGGTAAAACTTTTAAAAGCTGCAGAATGAGGATTAATACAAAGTGGCATACGATAGAGACCTTTGTAACGTTCATATATAAATTGATATAAGCGATCTAGAAAAGGAATCACAGATAAGACAAATCAGAAGAATTAGGAAATTTGAAATTTTTACAAAAAGTTTAGCATTTACCAACAACAACAAATTCAGAAGTAGTTATTGTATTTTCTTACAGGTTATTCTCTCTCTATATTTATACATATATATATATATATATATATTATATATATATATATATATATATATATATATATATATATATATATATATATATATATATATATATTCACAATCGACTCATTTTCTGTGAGTTCATTGATTTGATTATATGCGCTTTAAGATTTGACACCTTGATTTTGTTTTACATGGATGGACTTTGATTTTAAGCGGATGTGACATTGCAAGCAGATAAACTTTTCCCTTCATCAAAATCCAAACACTATAGATTGCAGATAACATGCATAAACTGTATTTTGGCATGCTAATAGGTGAGCTTGGACCACTGGTGACATCTTTTGCAATTGTTTCTAGGGCTTTTTCCAGAAGTTATTGAACTCACACAATTAAGAGCTCACTGGAAGATTTTTTTAGAAGTGACAGAGGAGGAAAAAACTATTGAGAATACAGACATTGATGACACAAAAACTTTTATTTTGAAAATTTTGATTCATTCTTTGGCAATGGCAAATGATCTTTCTAATTTGTTAGTGAAAGAGGTTCTGACAAGAATGTAACGCAAGTGATTATGGATTTCCTCTTTTTTGTAAACACAAAGTTAATTCACTTTTTCTTTTTGCACGTTACACACATGAATGAAAGTAAGCACGTTAAAGTTTTTTTTCATCTATCCATCACTAGAATGAAGCATTTTTTAAATGAATGGAATCAAAATTCCTATTTTAACACTACTATTAAGCCTTAATTTAAATGGTTTTGATTTACACAGCATTTTCGTGGAACATAAACCCTGCACAAAACAAGGGTCTACTGTAAATATAAAATTCATCATAGAGAGTCGACAAACAAGATTTTCTTAATAAATTTGATGATGAAAGAAACTAAAACTTCTGCTTAAATTATTTTAATAAAAACACTCAAGATGTTTTTAAACTCATCTTAGAGCTCTACTAGTTTTGCATTTTTTTTTCACTAGTCACCTATTAAGGTTTTATTTAGAAGTCTGTTTCAATAGGATATTTCCATGCCAAAGTACACCCAATGGTTAATTTAAAAAAGAAAAAAGCTTTTTTTTTTTTAAATGTTTCTTCATTTTTTTTTTTTTTTTTTACAGCAAATAGATTGAATTTCCAATTATCTATGCAAAAATTGCTTTTTATGTTTTGCATCTGGTAACAAACTAGCATCAAAAACATTTGTAAACATGTTTTGCTGCATGCAAAGTTGATCATTTTCATAAGGATCTTTTACACACGTGATAAGTTGATGTGTATTATATTAGTATTTTTAAAAGTGTTTTAGCAGTACTTTAAGAATACATACCAATTTTTTCCAATAATAACTTAAACACTCATATATTGCAGTTTCAAATAAGCCTAATGCATGTAGTGTTAGTCACACAAACATAGACATTTTATTAAATTATGCCTATAGTTTCAGCTCTAATATTTTTTATTTCCTTTCTATAACTTAATGTCAATACTTTTTCACAATTCATTTGATATAATTTTGAATACTGTTAGGAATAGAAATATAAATGTGTGTGTAGTGTGAGTCACAGTTTTGATATTGTTTTGCGAGTTTTTACACTTTGATGACAAACTTTGTCATTTAAATCATAAAATTCATACAAACTAATAATTTAAATGTATTTGCTATAGATACTACGGCAAAAACTCCATCTCAGCGTAAAGCAGAGCAAAGAAAAAGGTTTAAGAAATACGGGAAATGTTTAACTTTTCGCAAAGCTGAGACAGAACGTCAACGAATAAACTTTATTTAGGTACCTTAATATAAGGAAAGTTTCAATGGTAATTTTCTGCCACTAGCCATTGCAAGGGTGCAATCGATGGCTTAGGTGGTACTCTGAAGCAGTGAGAGAGGGAGGCTACCTTATCTAGTAAAATTGACCCCCATTCTTCTTAAGAGTTCACGCAAATGGCTGCAGCGATTTGCTCGAATATTCACTCCATATATGTTTCACAGGAGTTGATAACATCCGAAATGTCTTATTATGATAAGCTGCGAGCACCAAATGCAGATTCCTGAAATAAGGAGGATGCATTGTTTTGAGAAAGTACCCCCTACAAGCTATTGTTATTATCAGAGGAGATAAATAAAATATATTCAATTTCACAAATGAGTGCTTTGAAGAACCAGAAGAAATAGAAAACATACATGAAGAATCTTCAAATTTTAATGTTGGGGACTGGATTCGTGTTCATTTTTCTAGCAAAAGAATAGTAAAGTATTCTGTTGGTTAAGTTATTGGAAAACCAAGCTTATGTGTCGTGATCATAAAATTTTTAAGGTTGGATTAAGGACTCCAAATGTTCCTCTTGGCCCAAAATTGATGACATATCTGACATAGATATAACTTTTTCAGATAGTGCTACAAAGAAACTTCCAGAGCCGTTTAATCAGCACATGCATTACATATTTCAAAATTTTTGCTTTAATAATTATGTCGTGGAATAATTTTAATATTGTAATTCTGCTTTAAATCATGTTCTTTGAGATTTATATCGTCTAAAATACGTCAATGTTGAAAAAGAAGCGTGCAGGATGTTTTGTGTTTCAAAATTGGAAGCTATAGTGTGAGTCACAATCTATATGTAGTGAGAGACAGATATGGAAAAGCCCCCTAATATTTTAAAATAGATTATATTAATAAATATTGCATATTTTTCTTAATTTTGAACCTTCTGGATACATAAATAGAACAAATTTTATTTTTAATTTTGATAAAAAGGAAGATATCCAAAGATATAAATATCACTTCCTTTTGCATGTAGTGTGAGCAGTGGCGTAGCTAGGGAGGGGCGGAGGGGGCGGTCTGCCCCGGCGGCACTTTTCGGGCGGCGGCAATTTCACACTTTTGATGCGAAGTTTAACACATTTTCCCAATAAGTAAATCATGCTTTTGATCTTTTTTTGGAGTCAAAAAAAAAAGGTTTTTCAATGCTAAGGTTGTGGTACGAATGTGATACTAAAATTGTTCAAATACAAAACATGTGTTGTTCTTGTGGACATCTCAGCATTTTCCTCTTCCTCCGTCTGAAGATACAGACTGAGGGCGGTGTCACATTTTTCAGGAAGAGCCTTCCTATCCCTTAACGTCACCAAACAGCCGAAAAGTGCAGTTTTAGGCCTTGAATCTCAAAACATTTCCAAAGGATAACGCCCAGGCCCATCCTATCCCTTTACACCTCATGTTTTAGCCCAATATTGAGTTTTTAAAATTTCAATACCAACAAATTCCAGAAGGTGGTCAAGCCTTGACCCTTTAAAATCCCCATCGCATCCAATATCTCCAAAAATAGCTTAACGTTGGGTTTTAATTCTGAGGTAGAGACCCCAAATGTGCACGAAAATGTCATCACAGTTGGCTCCAAATTTCGTTTTTAGAAATTTCTAGGGGAAGACCGCAAAGCTTTCTTTTTTCAGTGATGAAGAACTTAAAATGAGCCACAGTTAAAAAAAAACAATTCGGGTGGGAAACTTGCCTCCGAACTCTCTTTCATGACGTTGTCCATCAAACAACAGCTAAGTCGCGTTTTTAGGACGTCATTTTCAAAAATTTTTCAAAGGAAACGGGAAAACAACGACGAATCCAGAAATTTTTCAAGGTGGGGGGCGGTTTTTTTTTTTTTGACTCACACCTTACTAGGTATCTGATCTATGCTACGTACTGCCACAGCATTTATCTGAAGCAAAATAAAGTAAAAAAAATAGTGAAGGAGGTCCCTGAACATATTCCTTTCTTTTACGTTTGAAAGAGGTATTCCAAAACTGCGTTTTTGGAACTTCAATTTCGTATAATTTTGTTGGGATGTTTTGAAACCCTCTCCTCCTAGCATCATCGAAGGTAGTATAAAATTGAATTTTATAGACTTCGGTTTCGAAAAATTACGAGAGGAAAGTCACTGAACCCATTCTTTCCCCTAGAACAACCTGAGCTGTCTACAATCGCGTTTTTAAGACTTAAATTTTGCTACGTGGCCATGAGAAGTCCCTCTCCCCTATTATCACTAAAGATAGTCTAAAATGGCCTTTTTGAAACTTCAATGGCAAAAAGTTTCCGGGAGGAAGATTCAAACCTCCTCCCTTTCCTTAATATCATTGAAAAAAACTTACACTAGTGTTTCAGGACCTCAATTCGGAAAAATTGCCGGTGCAAGGTCCCTCAAGGGAGAGGCGATCGCCCCCCACGCTGCCCCTCCCTTGCATTTGTCCCTGCAGGAAAACCATCTGACTTCCCAACATTTTTGTAGGAACTTATGCCTTCAAGGATAGCCTACAATTGGGTTTTTGAAAATTCGGCATGGGAAAATTTCTTAAGCTCGCGTACATTCACTATTCTCTTTAACGTCATCACAGATAGACTAAAATTGATTTCAAGTTTGAAAATATTTCGGAAAGAAAATTCAGTCTTTGTTGGAAAGTTAGGGGAGGCCCTTACACCACTATATACAGCCTACATTTCGTGCTTTTCAGTTTAGTTGAAAAACTTTCCTGATAGCGCCGCTGAACCTTACGCATCAAAAGGGAGGCAAGTTGAGGAACCACCTCGGGCGGCAGAAAGTGTAGCTACGCCACTGAGTTTGAGTCACATTTGTATTTTAACACTTCATAGCTGCCAACCTCAAGATAAAAAAAATAGGAGCACTTAAGGGAAAAAATAGGAGCAATGAGGGTTAAAATAGGAGCACCAAATCGTGGCCTGTGCTAAACCTTCCTTCTGTACCGTAAGCTTCTATAAGTTCTAAGCACCATTACAATGCGTTTCTGAATTTCCATGTTAGATTTTCAATAAAACTACAACCAAGTATAAAATAAAAATATTTTACATTAAAAAAGCATCATTACGTAGGTACATATTGAAAATTAAAAAAAAAAAAAAACATGACTACTGTTTGATTTAATAAAACTGCAACCCTTTTTAAAAATATTCCTTTATACATATCCTACATGTATTGAAAATGCAGATGGGGCAGTTTTTACAACTTTTATGAAAAAAAATATAGATGAATAGGACTTTACACATTTTAAAATAGAGTCATTCAATACTTTTTTTGTACATGGAAAATTCAAGTTAAAAAAGGTTTCTGATTTATTTAAAAAAAATAAAATAAAATAAATAAATAAATGAGAAGTCAGCAGAAACCTTCATTTTAGATGAAATGGTTTCAGCTTATAACAAAGCCTCCGAGGCAAT
This sequence comes from Uloborus diversus, assembly GCF_026930045.1. NCBI lineage: Eukaryota > Metazoa > Arthropoda > Arachnida > Araneae > Uloboridae > Uloborus > Uloborus diversus. Next base: position 163,584,057 of record NC_072731.1, on the reverse strand, counting down.
AAAGATCAAATACAGATAAAATTTCCCTTTCAAAAAAATAATTTAAAAAAAAACCATAACTTTTTGCCTTTTGTTATTTTTAATAGTTTGCATTGAGACAAACAACCAAATCTGTTTTCGGAAACTTAGGCTATTAATAGTCTTGTCTACTTCCATGTTGCAAATGACCAAACCTGGCAACAATGCAATAAATTTCAAATGATAGATTTTTGAATTTGTTGCATTAAAAGTAATTATAAATAATTAATAATCCTTATAAAAACTAAAATTTAGATGAAATAGACAGTTTTTAGCACATTAGCATCCAAACAATGAGGATAACATAATATTCTGAAGAAAATTTTTTTTTCATTTTTCAAGAAAAAAATTAAGAATTCTCTGAAAAAAAAAAAAACAAGCCCATTTCGCATTATTTTCAATAGTTTGCATTGCAATAAATATCTAATTCTGATTTTGAAAACTTGGTCACTTTAAGAGTTTTGTGTACTTAAATCTCGCAAATGACCAAATATGGCGACTAAGTCAAAAATTCAGATATAAAGTTTTGAATTTGTTGCATGAAAATAATTTGAAAATAAAAAATCCCCATGAAACTACAATTTAATTGAGAATCTTTAGCACATTCCTGTCCAAAACAATAGGGATAAGATGAAATTTTAAATAGTATACTTGTTTTCATTTCTTAATAAAATTTATTTAAAATAACCAAAAAAAAAAAAACATTTTGCAGCACATTTTGCTGATTTTCATTAGTTTGCAGTTAAAAGAAACCCCCCAATTCAGCTTTGTCTTTGAAAACGAAAGCACTTAAGCATCGTCTACTTCCATCTTCTGAATGACCAAACATGGCGGCTACGTTTTGCACGTAGCTGAAATGTTCAATGAAAAAACGATGTTCTCCGATCGATTGGCGCTCCCACTCAGTGTTTATCTTGATACTAATGCTTCCAGGGCATCAAATTGCCTCCTCTTTTGTTGAGTTTGTGCACAATTCCTACCTTCCAGGATAGGGAAATTTCTTCTTTTTCCTCAGAAATCGAAAAGTGTACTACAAGCAAAGTCAAAAAACGGAGTTTTTTGGAATAAATCGGATTTTCGGAGTACGCAATAAAAATCGGAGAAACTCCGGGAAAAACGGAGCACTTGGCAGCTATGACACTTCCTACTGTCACGTAAACCTTTTAGTAAATAATAATAGACTGAATAGTTTGTTTCAGTGCGAATTAGTAATGCTGAGAAAAAAAAAAGGAGATAATACTTGAAACAGTTTGAGATAAAGAGAGATTTGTATCTTAGAATTCTCAATTTGTAGTACAGTGAAACCTGTGTAAGTTGACCACTTGCGGTTCAGCACTTTGGCGGTCAACTTATAAAGGGCGGTAATGTTTTTTTTTTTTTTTTGTCATTTCTTGCATCATGTACTCATTTTTTGAGGAGTTCACCCTTACTCTTTCTGTTAAACTCACTTTCAGTGTTTAACATTATTGAAAGTGAAACAATAATTAAAAATACCTATTAGTATTTTTAATAATAAACAAAAAATAATTTCGTTACTTTTTCCTTGTTTTTAACTATATTAGACACTGTAGGTTTAGAAATTCCATATATGCCAGCTAATTTCCTCTGGATTTCTCCATTTTCAATTAATTTTAATATTTGATACTTTTTATTAATCTCAAGTTCGACTAACTTTCTTTTTGAAGCCTTTTTATGTATAGCACAAAGAGTAACAAGCTCGACTCTCCCAGTTCATAAAGGCAAAATTAAAATATCCTATCTCTTAATCCCTTGCACCAGAAACATGTAACTTTACTCATTAGCAGCCCAGATCTGTGTACCCGCAGTGCGAGGGGCCCGCGTCCTTAAAGTGGCTACTGACCCTAGAAATTGAAGATAAAATAGAAAAAAACTAGCACTAAGACTTATGCACTTTACAAATAGACACTGCTGGCCACTAGGGAGGGGCCCAACACATTTTGTTGCAGGGAGGCCCAAAATGCCTAGATCCGGGCCAGCTCTTTTTGCACAATTCCTGTGTTGCCATAACATATTGCAACTGAAAGAAAAGATTTTGAACTTTTCTACTGACACCTATTTTCATTGAACAGAGAACAAAAAGCTATCTCAAATAGAACAACAAATGAAAAACAAGTTTAGAGAATAAAGAGCAGCATAAGCTTTATGCTGCTGTTTAGTTAGTAAAATGCTAGTCCGTCATCAAAGCATTAAAAACATTCTTGGAAAGCTATCAAATAATAATAATAATAATAATTAATAAATAATAAAATAAAATAATTTGCTGATGAAAGTTTTAAAAAATAAACCAAGTGGTCAACTTACAAAGGGTTTTTTACAATACTTCAAACCAAATTCAGCGTACATTAGTGGTCAAGATAGACAGGTGGTCAAGATAGAGAGGTGGTCCAGATAGAGAGGTTTTCCTTCATTATATGAGATAGGACAAATTCCGTTCCTGACAAAAGTGGTCAACATAGACAGGTGGTCAACTTACAAGGGTGGTCAACTTTACAGGTTTTACTGTATGAGTCACGCATGGAATCAACCAATAATGATATTGATATCATAGTCAAGTCTCGATACATGTATAATGATTCTCTCAATTCAAGCATTCTCAAGCAAAATGTTGAATATTAATGAAAAAAAATATCAAAAAGCAATTTTATAAAACACTACACTAAGCTCCATCTAATATGATCAGTTTAGAATAAGCACTTCAATAATCCAGGAGTTATTTTTAAATAAACATTTTGTGAAAAATAAGTATTTTTGCCCGTCTCTCTTTTATTTATTTTTTGAAAAAAAAAAAAGATCCAGAATACCGTACCAGAGCATGTTTAGCAATCAAAAATCTTATCAGAAATTCCTTTAGCTTACAAGACTTAACTGGGAATTATAAGGAAGCTGGAGGGTTTTTTTCTTTTTTTTTCATTTTTACTTTCTTCTATATCTAATATATAGAAGAAAGTATTGGATTCGTGCAAATTTTCGAATTTCGAATTTTGACGGATTCGAACGTTTTGAGGTGTGCTGAGTCCATTTCGACTATTTTTGGAAAATGTCTGTCTGTCTGTGTGTGTGTATATGTGTGTGTGTGTATGTGTGTGTGTCACGTCTGTGTGTGACCAGTTTTTTGTGGCCGCTCTACAGCAAAAACTACCGCATGAAATCGAACGAAATTTGGTACACATATGTGCCCCTATGTGAACTTGTGCCCATTGGTTTTTGGCGCGAATTCCTCCAAGGGGGGTGGAGCAATGGGACGTTTTTTGAGTTACGCATGATTGCTATTCCTCAGGAAGTAACTGGCGGAATCAAACAAAATTTGGTCCATATGCTGCCAGTAACAGGAACAGGTGCTGATTCAATTTTGGTGTCAATAACTCAAACGGGGGTTGAGCTATAGAACGTTTTTCGTCGTCAATTGTGACTGCTGTATCTCAAGAAATAATGAACGGATGAAAGAAAAATTTATCGGCAAGTAGTCCTTAGTGGGTATAAGAGCTGATTTTATTTTGGTGTCAACAGCTAAAAAGGGGGTAGCGCAATCGCCCGTTCTTTTTTTCCATTGTGAGTGCTCTATCTCAAGAAGTAATGCTACGTTCTGGTTGAAATTTGGAATATATGTGAATCCATATGTAAACAGGCTTTGGTTCAATTTTGACGCCAATCGCTCCAAGAGGTATTGATTTTTTTTTTTTTTTTGAATAAAAATAGCTTTATTAATGCAACAATAAGAAAGATAAATCGTAATAGATTGTCGTCTGCGTATTTCCCGTGATTTTAATTGTATGGAAATGATCGGAAATATTATCTCAATGATTTAAAATTTTTAACTGTTGCCATCTTATGTTAGTTAACAAATAAAATATTCGTAATTAATTCAAGCAAGGCTTTTAAAATAACTTTCAATTATCGCTCTTTGCTTTGCTTTTGCAATAATTCAGACATTGGGATGGTCGTCAAGTTTTTGCATGTGTAATTTTGTTTTCATTGGGAATATTGCTTCCTCGTCAAGCATGGAGAGGGATCAGAAAAAAAAAGAAAAATATAGAAGAAAGTTTCGTGATGGCCACAACATACTAGTTTACTGATGCTTGGATTTTAAACAAACTGATCAAGGTTAAAAGAGAGGAAAGAACTGTTTTACCAGTGAAAGATCTAATCGTAAGGCATGAAATTTTGTAAAGTGGCAGCTTTTTTGACATAGAATTTTGTGAAGGGGCCACAAAGTGGACCTAATTTGTGCCCAAATCAACCCTTGTAATCTCTGACTGATAACAAAAGATTCATGTACACTCCTAATAAAAAATAATAACAATAAATACCGGAAGCATCAATTCTTCTTAAATTTAAAGCATGAACATATAAATTAGATAACAAAAGACATTAATAAATATTCAGCAAATTTAAAAGTTTTAAATATTTTCAGCTGAATGATCTTTTTTTTTTTTTTCAATGTTATTTTGGAATGTACTAAAAAGGAACAAGACACATTACCTTTTACTTGATGCACTGAAGTCAAATCTTTTTCAAAACAATCATCAAACACATGAGGGGAGACAGGTTCAAAATCTGCAACATACTGGCGACCAGCAGGTGTGGTCTGGCAGCAACGGCACATACAGGAATGATATCGAAGTCTCCCTTCATCCATATAAGGATGTGTTAAAGCATCAGAGCATGAAATTCGCTTATCCTACAAAATAAAAATAAAAAAAGGTTAGAAAAACACACTCGATATAGAATTTCAGTCATTAAGAGGAGAAGACATACTTTAAAACTTTAGACAAAAAAAGTTTGATCTCTTGCAATCTCATAAATTCTATTACCAGGAAAATTATTTTAAAATATAGCAATAAATTAGAATATTTTTCTGTAACAGAAGCTGTCATAATATTACCAGCAATTTTGGCAAGGAAATAATCACTGAGGCAGTTTTTATGGAGATAAACAGCTAAAAATTGCATCAAAACATTAAAAATAAACTAGTTTCCATTTTACTTTTCTTTTCAAATTTATATACTTTCAACCTTCATAAAAAGATTATCAATTCTGATGATGGAACAGGATGAGAGACTTGGTTTTAGAGGAAGCTCATAAAAGGGGGAAAAGAGAGCAAAAAAAACTATAAATTTTAATATATAAAACTCTTTTTTTAAAAAAGCATCATTTTTGCAAATGCATATATAATAATAACTTTTGAGTACTGTCCTTTGAAAACTGAGCGAATGTATCTATGTATGTATCTATCTATCTATGTATCCGAGCATGGCCCCACTGAATACTTAACGGCCGTGGCAATCGCTGAAACTCATGGCAACAAAGAGGGCGCCACTGGCTACCCCTGTTTTTGTTTCCACTTGGCGTGATTGTGAGTGTTGCCGCTTTGGCATCTGTGAATACGTGATTTCTCGACTTATTATCGGGCGTACGTCATTTGACGAAAATTTTTAATTTCAAAAGAAGGAATGAAGAGAAAAAGTGCTGAATAAACATTGTATTACAAAGGTGAAGAGCATTTCTTATTGTTATTTTAATATCATATCAAAAATTACGTGTAATAAAAAATTTTAACTAAACACAGAAAACATATGATTTTTTTAAATACTAATGCGTAATTCTTAATATATATTTTCAAACTTTTTTTTTTTTTTTTTGAAAGCTTTGCAAATAATTTTCAAATTTTTCATTGAAAATCCCCTGGGATTTCCTTTTTGGATACAACAGTTCTAAGATTGATGATATATGACAGGCAGCCCTCATTTCTAATTTTACATGCTCATTTACATGCGAATTTTTTCTGCTCAATAAATTACATCGAAAAAAAACACGCTCCGCAATCTGTAAATACATTCATTTTTCAAAACTTGAGAGGGTCATTCATTGCCCCTTTTGACCCTGATGGGGATTAGAGGGGGGGGAGGTATAGGAATTTACGTTAACACTTGCCATTCTTTTCGCTCGTAATGTAGTGTATATTTTACAACGAACAGAATCTAATTAAAAACGTACGAACAGGCCCAACATTTAAAAATTCGCGAGGGGGGGGGGCAAAGGTTTTGTGTAGGGGAAAAAACAACAAAATACGAGCAAAATGCCTAATTTTAGTATGTTTGTAAATTTAGGGGTGTCATAATTGCCTCCTCCCCACCGTGATATCCCCACTTGACAGGCCTGGTTAGGAATATTCTTTTTCAAATGAAGAAGAACAATAGAAAAGTTAAAAATATGATGGCAATTTAAGAAAATGAACCATTAACATAATTTTAAAAACATTTAAAATCAGAGTGTGACTAATACATGGTTCTACGACGGGTCTGTGGTTCTCGCACCAATATTGTACGGACACCAAAATAATGTCATTTATCTATTTCCCCTTCCATTTTTAGCACATCTCATGTTATAATAACTTTAGTGTAGATTTTAGTAGTATATTAGTGCACAATACGCATAGAGATGCACAAACACTTAGTGCACAAGAGCTATTTCGAAAAAGTGCAGATTTTTTTTCCTACAAAAGGAAATTCTTAGCATAATCAAAAAATAAATAAAAATAACATGGAGCTAGAAAAAACTTTCATTTTCCCGTAGCTTAGTTTTTAATTAATTTTTTTAAATGTCCGATTTTGAAAATAAGGCGTGGTCTTTATGACGTCACAAATGATGTACTTTGGCGCATCTGTCTACCGCGTTTCTACGTTATGATGATCAAGAAGCGAATTACATATTGCACTCTACGCTTACTATCAATCATATAGTTGCCAACACTTGTGAGTAAAGAAATTAATTGAATATTGTGCTCTGTGAGTGGCATCAGTGAATGGCAGTTTATCATTTGTGATGTCATCGGCAGAAGCGTAAACAATGAAAGCGCACCGATTAATGCATTTTTTTTTAAATATTAAACTTAGTCAAGTTATTTTAAAAAATGATCAGATCCTATGATTTTAAAAATGTTCTTTCAAAAAAAAAAAAAAAAAACCCTTAAAATTTCGGAAACGACCCTGTTGCTTCACACGTTTTGAGCATTAAAAAATGTATATATATACACCCAATCCTCTTTTTATGCGGTGAATAGGAACCGCATAAAAAAATCGTGTAAAAAAAAATGCTTGAAACTTCACCAGTAGCTTTAAAAAGTTTTCGCAACTGAGTTAAAAAATATTTTTTTATGCGGTGGATAGGGAGTGCATAAAAAAAGTCTCATGCAGAAAATAACCAAAATATTATATTTAAACGAAATCAAAATAAACCAAGCGATGATAATTTTGCCGACTCCCGAAAAATTTCACGAATTAAGAAATTTTTGGAAAGTCACAGTGACTTCCCATCGGATGCCCCTGTCGACCCTTGATGATACTACCAAGCACTCGTTTGATAAATAATTTTCGCTCGTTTTATAAATAATTTTTATAAACTACACAAAAAAAAATCCGCACAAAAACAGGTTTGGGTGTACACACACACATCGGAAGGCGCACAGACCAGAGAGCGTTCACTTTAGCTCAGGTGCTATCCCCACCCCCAGGCTCCCACCTTACCTATAGCATTCCAGGTGCTATTACTTCAATGTATTTTTCAATTGTTATAAAGTGTTCACGCAGTAAATAATTTTTATGATAAAGGTCAGATTCGGCCATAAAATATTTATCTTTCTTACGGCCTCGTATTACCTATTCTAAAAAATCAACAGTCATATTATGACGGGTGCAAATTTCTTGGTCATTTCCATTTCATTCCATTTGTAGAAACAAGAAACCCAACGAGTAGGATCCTATCGCAATTCATGATCGTGAATAACTTAATTAGAACTCAAGCAGCCAAAATTCAAATTATTATTATTTTTTAAAATTTATTTTTAACATTTAACAAATACATGCAGTAGGGGAAGAAACTCCTCAAATATCTACACATGAATATTTGAAACTAATTTAAAAAAAAAAAATGGGGAACAGATTATTTTACAAAATATCAACACTGTTGATATTTTGTAAAATCCTAGCAGGGGAGAGTTCCATATAAAATTTATTTTGTCTTTGCAAAAGCAAAACAATGATATGATTTTTTTTTACTTGCCATTTCTATGATAATTTTAAACATACATTCGATTTGCGATAGCTCGAATGTAAAAAGACCGACGGAAAACTTCGACTTATCGAAAGTTTTACTTAACGATAGTTTTGGTTTTTGATGTTTTAATATTAAAAACCATCGAATACTTTAATTAATATGTACATATAACAGACAAAATTACAGAACTTAAGTTTTTTAGCACAATATGCACAGTTTAATCAAATGTATTGATAGAAAAAAATCAAAAGCATGCTGGAACCGCTTGAATAGAGCTGATTCTACTTCAGGAAATGTGCACATCTTCATTCGTTTCAAATTCGGATTGCAAGTGAAGGTGAAATAATTATTCTCCCATAGTCACTTCTTTTTTTTTCTTTTTCTCTTTTTTCGTTCTTTCGAAATAATTTCGAGTAATCTTGGAAAAAACTTCGAGTTGAAAGAAGTTAACTTCGAGTTATTCAGAATAATTAGAATGGAATTAAAGACTAAGTTGTCAAGACTTGATAAAAATTTCGAGTTATAGTAATATTCGATTTATCGGACTTCGAAGTATCGCAAATTTACTGTACTTTTAAGAAAATTAAAATATTTAGCGATGTAAAATCCTGTAAACATTGAATTCGTCATAAAAAACTATTTTCTACACTTTAAGCATGAATGAGAAAGGAGCTTTGAACTAGAAACTTTGCAGGAAATTTGATCGCCAAGTTTGGCGAAAATTAGGATATGAATTTTCTGTTGGAAAAATAAAATACACACAGTAGACCGTCAAGTATCCGCAGGAATCTAAGGTCTGCTTACAAATTTTTGTAATCTTGTTCTAATAGTATAGCATTAGGAGCAGCTCTAAATATCGAGCAATTTCTTAAAATAAAAAGAAGTGGGGGGGGGGTAATTTTCCGTGATAGGTACGTAGCGGAGCATTTTTTAATCTGGCGATTAGTTTCAATTTTATTTATTGTCGGGGACTATTTCAAGTTACATATGAAGTATTTATTTGGCGATACCATAAACTATTTTGTCTTTTTCAAAGACTTGTAAGCGAAGCGATAAGCCCTAGAAACAAGATCTAAAAGTCCATTAAAATAAAAAATAATCCTCTGAATAATTATGTTTCTCCATAAAGCGTTCGATTCGAATTGGTTTTTACGGTATATTTCTGAGCATCTTGCGAAATATTGATGTTTGTTACATGTTCCATTTATTAATTAAAATAAACAAGCTTTGAAACTTGTCGTTGATTGGTGGATGCAACCGTGGCTTGTGGCGCCTCCTTGCGGTCAGAATGGGCAAATATGAAGTTTTGAAGTTTTTCCATCTAGTGTGGCCATGTTCAAGTGCAGAAATAGTTGCCCCGGTTTAACACAAGAAAGTCAAAAATTGTCAAGGCCTGGTAAGCGCCAGCGCATTCAGTGGGGCCATGATCCGAGTTACTTCTCCCGAACGCCACTAAACTGACCATCGAACCAGGTATTGATGGATTTGTAATTTTCCGGTCTATATGTGCAACTAATTAACATAATCCTCTGATAATAATTAGTGGAGATATCAATTAAAAACTATTAATTATGATACTTAGATTTTGACATAAAATCCATATTTTTCGAGGGCTTTCTTCCATTCAAATTATTATTCAATGCCTCAGCTCAACTTTCTGTAACAATGCTTTTATTAAAATTTATACCACAAAAAAAATCATTGAGACGAAAGATCAATGCTGGCTTTTATTTTAAGGCTTTTCCTGTAATCTGAGGATTTAAATTGTTCACTTCTTGGTTATTTTCCCGCAATCTGCTGCAAAATTTTACTGATTTTTTCGTTTGTTCAAGTCTGAGTGTTGAACACGCGTCACTTGTCATAACTTATTTTCAAGGTCTAGTTGAGTCCTGGCTTACGCGAGGGATGCGTTCCAAGACTCCTCGCGTAACTCGGAATTTCGCGTTGTGGAGAAATATATGTACAGGAGTGTCCCTTGTATAACACGGTTAATTTGTTCCATGTAGTATCAAAGCCGTGTTATACAAGACTTTAAAAATAACATTTTTACTTATTTTTAATGCTAATTATACATGTGCATGAGAAAAATCGTGTTATATTAAAACCGTGTTATACGAGACTTAGAAATAATATAAATTAAGGGATGTGTACCGTGTTATATCAAAACCAAGTTTCATAAAAACAAGGCAAAAACTTATTAGAATTATCAACCATTAACACAATGTATTAAACAAAAATGAAATTCCATCTTTTATAAATATAACATTTGAATTATATCAAAACCTTGAAGTACTAAATTCAAGTTTCGTGCCGTGTAATATCAAAACCATGTTACAATAATCTTAAATTTGGAACTGTGTAATATTGCAACCGTGTTGTAGAAGTACTGCGTTATACGAGAGACCCACGTATACAATTTTTTTTAGAAGCATACCAAATTCTTTTAGACAATTATAAACACCCCTCCAACTGCTTCAAAGCATTCATCAACAATACACGAAAGTTTCTTAAATAAAGAACTGAATTTTTACAGTATTTAAAAACTAAAAACCATTTTACTCAACATGAATAAAACATGAAATAAATTTGTTCAATGTTCAAGTGTATTGAGAGTCTTAGTTTTCTTTTTTCTTTTTTAATCAGAAACTTTCTTTTTCTTCCCATCTTCACAAATTTTAAATGAAGGTACCCACTAAAGTGCCATTATATTTCAGCAACTTTAATATTTAAAATGAAAGAAATAAATAAATGAAAGATGCTGAGGGGTTATTTGATGCATTAACAATGCGGTGCGTAGACTAGTTTGGTGTGGGAATTTTCGCTGTCAGTGATACTTAAAGGGATTTTATAACATTCACAAAATCAGTATTTAGTAGCCAATGCCGATACTTCTTACCAAAAAAATTCGTGTTGTGGACAAAAAATTTGCGTTGGCTCAAAAATTCTTTATTAATGAAAAATTCGCATTTTAGCCATTTCGCATAAGTCGAATTGCGTTGTAGCGGGAGTCAACTGCAGACCGTGCAAAGCCGGGCGACACAGCTAGTATACAATAATAGTCCTTCAATCATCAAAAATATTAGCATTTACTCTGAAATGGAACCAAAAACCCATCTTTCCACAAATAACATAAAATTTTAGAATTTAAAAAGTTTATAGAATGAATTTGCTTTATCAATATTATTTCAGGTTTTCTTTGTTGAGATAGAAAATGTAAGAGCATGAATTACTTCTTTTACTCAAAGGAAAAGTAAACAGCAAACCTGAGATAAATAAAAGTAAAGGAATAGAAAAATTTAGAGTACATCAAAAATTGAGAAATTTTATGCTCAAATTAATGATATGAACTTCATAGTTTAAAACACAAGTAACTAAAGAATTTTAAAATTACACTAATGTTCTCTACATACAGGATTAAAAACAAGCATCTGACACAGTAGATGCACAGCTTCATGCGTTGCTTGAGTTGATAGAGTGTATAGTGCAGCCAAGGAAGGTAATTTATGAGGTCGCCGCAATATGTGAGACCTTGCTCCATCACAAGCAGTCTTAGTGTCTTCTGGTAATGGGGTACCGAGTAAATCTGTTATTAGCTCCAGCTATAATGCATGGGAATACAGGAAAAAAATCCCTTAGGTAAATTAATTCAGCATAAAGAAAAACAATTTCATGAATTAATATATAAGGTTGAATCAGATTATATCAATGAAATTCAAGAGATCAATAAAAATATATACTGCAAACATCTTTTTCCTTATATTACATTTATAAAAATTAGCAATATGATATTTTCAGTAATTTTTACAAAATAATAATAATAATAATAATAAGTAAATTTATGAACAATTTTTAAGCTATCTTTATTGTAATCGATAATATCATAAAGTCTGCACTGTAATACTAGTGTTGCCTACGTGCTGCTTTTAAAATTTTCAACATAGCCACCATTTTTGGTAAATAAAACTCCAAGTGCAAATTGCCACTAAATGATGTGAAAAAACAGTAGTCCAAGCTAATTTGTGAGTACTAATCTGAATTACAAGCTTTACAAAAAAAAAAAAAAAAAAAATGCAAATGAAATTACTAGTGCTTTTGTGTAACCAATATCAATGGTTATTATTGGAATTTTTCACAAGTTTTAACAGAAACGAATAACAATAATATGCAACAAATCCAGGAACATTTCGAATGCTAACTGAGTATAAGATTAGAGCACAAGAATTCAAGCACCATGTTTATAAATTGAAATTCAAAATTGAGAAAAATTGATTCACAAAATATAGGGTCTTTTGTTTTTGTGTTAAAGTTTTGAAAAATACAACTCATGGTACATAAACATAGAAGACAGGATATTATGACAATTGCTTAAGTTTAATGTAAGTGCAAAATACTTCTTGATAGAGGGATGAATAGTTAAAGATAGAGGCTATAACAAAGCACCATCAATCTCAGAACAAACTTCAAAACTAATTGACACTAAGACTCAATTTTATCTTACAATATAATGCACTGTTTGCATTATAGACAGGGGATATTCCAGGCATTTTTGCAAGAGCTTCTCTCGTGAAAAATAAATAGTTTTAGAAAACATTTATTGATTTTTCAAAACTTAAGTTGAAACAAAAAGTTAGTGCTACAGATAAAGACCCCAAAAGACAACGTTCCAAAATTCTGCAGTTTTTGAGCCTTTTTTTTTTTTTTTTTAAATCAAAATAACACCAAATTTTTTTGATAAAAAATGCCATAACAGGAAACATAATTTTATTTTCCGTCATAATCAACTACATTTCTAGCAGTTGGTGGAAAAAGTTTGGAGAAAACCTGGAATGTTTTACTGTAAGGAGTATGTATATCTTAAATCATTACTAGGATTGTAGATTGTACAATCTTGAGGGAGTTTAATTAAACCAGTAACAGCAGATGCTTTGAAAGGAAAATGTCAGTTGGAAGAGGAAAATACTAAAAAAAGAAATTACACTCAAGCTAGATAAGTGAATGCATTTTTTCCCTCACATCACACATCAATTCACTTCCCTCTCCTAGCTTTTCAAGTCATGAAAATCCCAAGATTAAGACCAACAAATCACTTACATGCAGGTTTTTTTTTTTCGTTCAATTTAGTATAAAAATATGTCACAAAAAGGGCACAAATAAAAGTAAGTACATTGCACAGTAATGTTACAAGAGACAAACTGAAAGAACAGACAATAGGAACTAACTAATAACACTATTTCTGTTTCATACTCATAATTCATTTCAGCAGAAATAATTCAAACATAACATACTTGCTGTATAGGGGTCTGGGCTTGAAACAAAATACGGCGTCCAAGAAGTTCAGCAAAGATACATCCAACAGACCATATATCAACCGAGGAAGAATAATGTGAGGCACCCATCAGTAATTCAGGAGCCCTGTAGTATTGAGTAACAACTTCCTGCGTCATATGTTTATTCTCATCAGGTTCTTGCACTCTAGCAAGCCCAAAGTCACAAATCTATATTAAAATAATTTAGCAAATGAAATATGTGAAACACGTAGAATTTTAGTACAAAGTTTTTGAAATTAAACATCCAACTCATGCAGATTGTTGCATGGGTCAATGAAATTTATAATTAGGTAACAAAGACTCCAAATCATAAAGCTCAAAACTCGCGGTCGCCAGTCGCCAAATGTGACCAATTTTCAAATTTTGGCGACCATTATTTTCACTTCAGTCGCCAATGTGGCAACCATTCGCCAATGCAACCTTCCCTGACCTATAATCTTGAAACATGACTTTTCCCTAAATTCTTTTGTCCACTAAAATTTCGGCTAACGGATCGCCAGGGATGGGGGGGGGGGAGTATCGTCCTCTTTCTGATGTCTTTACGTCCAGCATTAAGAATTATTTTACCACAAAATGCAAATCATTTAATGTATTTTAAATATGATTATACTTATATGCAATTTTGCTATGTGTTCTCGTTCTGAATAGAAACAAAAATCGCAATCACGACGGCAAATTCGTTACAAAACTTGCTACTTCCAAAACTCTTCTTTCTTTACACGCAATCCTAAAAATAGACAAATTTCATGCACCAATTTAGCAAATTATGCTTTTTTGATCTTAAATTCATTTTTCAACTTTATTTCTCCTTAACAAATGGCTATTTCTTCGTTTTGCGGTATTTTTGAACTACGCGTTTTCAAAATGGGGTCGCATAAAAAATGAAAAGAATTAATCTTGTGCACTTGGTTTTACATATGAATAAACAAAAATGGTGCGTTTGAGTCAAAATGCATCCAGACAAGGTTAAAACGATATCGCTAAAAAAAATTTTTTTTTTTGCAAGATTTTTGATTTTTTGTTTGAGTTATATTGTTTGTTTTTCCTTTTAAAAATATAAAACCTACTGGAGGAGAGGACATATTCGTTTATTTACTTCATTTGTCCTAAAAAAATTGTTATTTTGAAGTTTCCCAGTAAATTTTCAAAATGGCGCCACATTGTACATCGTCCATTTTCACCAGTTAGAAGAGGAAAATGTATGTTCCAAAATAAATAAAGAGATTTACAATCGTATTTATAAAACACATAAATAAAAAAAAAATGGCACCCTTGCGTCTAGAGAAGGTGGAAAGAATACTGCTGAAATCCTTTCTTTCCTTTGAAGGATCTTTAATTTCATTTTTTTTTTTCATTTTGTTTTACATTGTTTGCTTTTCTTTTATTTATTCATTTTTTGACACTCAGGCTTTGATTTTTATAAAATTTTGCATGCATTTGAAAAAGCAAAAATATATTTTTGTAGAATAGCAAATGGTTTAGGTTTTACATTCTGTTCAAGTTTTTTTTGGTATTTTGTTGTTTTCTTTATCAAGGAACGAACTCGTCTTTTGGTTGAAAGCTGTGATGTTTCTAGAAGTTTTAAAAGCTGAATAATAATAATAATAATCTTTATTTATTTATTTTTTTGTCGTGATGTGTTTTTTTTAAAGATGAATTAATGCAGATTATGGTTTGCAAAAGATATGTTAAATAATATCTGGGCAGGGGTGCCCGTTCCCCCCCAAAATTTTCCCTCATTCATTAAGAATTGTTCTCTGTGGTTCTTTGCAGAGCATTAAAGCATCCATAATCACTTACGTCATTTCCATGATAGAATCTTCCTTCACTCCCAAATCAGAAAGACCATTTCTATTGTTTGGGAATGGATCCAAATTTTCAATGTGAACGTTTTTGGTTGCGTGTCACCGATTTCGGTATCCTCGTTGGATTTCTTCTCCTTTGTCACTCCTAAATACTCTTCTTCCAGTTCTGAACTGTGTGAGTTTAATAAATTTACTTCTGGAAAGAGCTCTGGAACCAATAACATAAAATGTCTCCAGTGACCCAAGCTCAATTATTAGAGCGCCAAAATGCAGTTTATTATGTGTAATCTCGCAGGGTTTGCTGATATATATCACGATATATATTTTTAAAATATCATGATATTTTGATATTTTCAATATTTATTTCTTCAACTACGGTATTTTCAATATAAAAAATACATTAATCATAGTAATATTGTTCATTTATTATTAAAAATAACTAAAATGTTATGTACTATATTTTAATGATGTATTAATATATCAATAATATATAACAAAGTAATATAATATTCCTTTCTTACTTGTGTTTTATATTCATAAAATTATTAGTGATGTAAACAATTTGAATTCATGTTAAAAGTGCTTAATTAAATATTAAGTATTGCGCAGAAAAAAAGTAAATGTCTTATGACTGTGCACCGACAAATGAATAATATTTATTTCTGATGAATCATATAACTGTAAAAGTAGCTAACAGAAGAAAAATGAGCAAAACAACTATTGCTAAGTTAACTCTAATTAAAATTAGTAGAAATGTAAAATGAAATATTAGATTTAAACAATGAAAGAAACCTTATTTTTAAGTTTACATATTGTAATTATAATATAAGAGAAAAAAGGTGACTTGAGGATGCATTTACTATTTCGGAGACTTTGGTTAATGCTAATTGAAAATATCGGATATATATCAAAATATCCGATATATATCAAAATATGGAATATTTTCAAACCCTGGTAATCTGCAATATTTAGGAGTTTGGATTTTCAAAGAGGGGAAAATTTTATTTGTTTGAATTGCTGCATGCGCATAAAACCGACACTCATCCGTGTAAAATAAAGGTGTCAAATCGTAAACTGCCTATAATTGAAACCACCTAAAATAAACATGCCTAAAACGAGGGTTTACTGTATATCAAAGAATGGGATGTACAGGGTGGTTATAAAATAACGTGAGGTGTTCAGATCCCTGTAGCAAGTGAAGTATTGGACGAAACACTGCCAAATTTCATGGGCATACGCAGTAGACCGATTCTGAGGTAGGATCTCGATTTATGAAATAAAGAAAAATAGTACCAAAAATCGCCACTAGGGGATATTTTAACGTAGAAAATGTATATTACTGTGAATATTGAAAGATTAAACGCTAACTGACGAAATATGCATCAATTTTGTTCACAAAATAAAATTTTTACTAATAAATGAGGTTCAATAAGACCAATATCCATTTTCCAGGTACTGCATTCGATGCACAATATTTTCCACACATCGGGGGTGAAGGATTACTTTCTTTGACCTGTAACATTATTCGAGTTTTCAAAATTGAGATATCAGGAGCATGTCGTAAATACACAACACCATAAAGAAATCCCCATGGCGAAACGACACAAGGTTAAAGATTGGGCTACCACGGTGGCCATACCGTAGGTAAATGCATGACTAATAAAACTGCTATCAAAGAATTTTTGCAACCACACACTCAGTACAGGGTTTAAGCTAAGTTCAAAAGCGCTGTCGCAAAAAAGCTAAAATTGAAAACAATGTTTGAGCAATATGCTAAAATGGCAAAGGTTAAAGAATAATTTCTTGTTGCTTTTATTGAACCTTATTTGTAAGCAACAAACATTTGAAGAAAAAATTTGATGTGTACTGCATTTTTTGGCATTTATTTCTTCAGTATATGCAAGCAAAACACTTTTGCAGCACCATAATTTCCCCTGGTGGTGACTCTTGGTTCTATTTTTTTAGTTGTAGAAATCGAAATCCCATAGTCTGCTAAGTACGCTCATGAAATTTGGCAATGTTTCATCCAATACTTCACTTGCTAGAGGGCTCTAAACACCTCAAGTTATTTTAAAACCCCGCTGCATATCAAAATATCAGATATTTTTGAAATTTTCAAAAATATCATAATATTTTTGAATCCTGAGTGAATGATATCCTTATAAAATACTTCTTACTATTGTACCAAAAATTGGGAGTAGATTGTTTAATTAAACACGCTTGCATTTTGATTGCTTTATTTCTCAAATTCTGCTGATAAAATGTACAAGTTCCTAAAGAGTTTTAGCAAACGTAGATTTTGACACTTTTTCAATACAGAATATCAAACATTCAATAGTTATTAAAAGAATTAATTAAAAAAAATATTTGCCTTTAAGACACAATTGCTGTTAACAAGAAGATTTCCAGGTTTTATATCTCGATGCAAAATGTTTGCAGAATGCAAGTATTTCAAACCTATGAATGTAAACAATGAAAAAAAGTTAAACACTTATTAAAACATTGAAGCTGAAAATGAAAAACTGTATATTATTTGAAAATAAAAATACTTCATACGAGCATGGGAATTACATATAATCAAGGTAGCCAACCTTGGAGAAATAGTTTGAGGAGCATCTGTGGTGATTTTGAGAAGCATTTTGAAGTTTTGCGGAGCAGCTCGGTATTTTGCATAAGTTCAATAAAAAAAATTTTAAACCACTTATCTAAAATTGTTTTTGAGCTTTGATTATCATTTTAAGCATGAGCATAAAAATTAGAAAAACAGCTTTAAACACTTTGTCATGCTGGAAAACGCACGGCCGGGGAATGCGGAGCAAAACAATTTTTTGAGGAGCTGCAGAGTTTCGATTTTTGTGGAGCAACTCTGCAAAATGCAGAGCAGTTGTCAACCCTGTATAAGGCAGTGGGGTCATTCCATATCAAATCAACCAATAAAAAATAAATTTTGAAGGTCAATGTTTTGGATTGTTATGATTTTTTGTCTGTTTATTATACTTACCTCCAGGATGAAAAAACTGAAGTTACAAATTTTTTCAACAATTCTTTGCAAAGTTATGCATTTTTTAAATTTTGGAGGAATCCGAAATTTTGCATTGATTAAAATCTTAAGAGGGCTATTATTAGAGTACTATTTAACTTAGAAGTCGACAATTGGTGCTGTTTTGTTCAGTCTTTTATGAGGTTTTCAAAAATATGTAACAAAGCTCACTTACAAAAAAAAAAATTTATAATTTTTTTAATAAAAAAGTTTTTTTTAATTTGTAAAAATTCAAAATTGAAATTTTTAATTTTCTTAAAAAAATATATGTTACTTAGCCTTTTGTTAGCAACATTTATTCAAAATTTCAAGATGGCATTCTTTTGGTATCATGCAGAAAAAAAGTTTTTCCTCTTTCAACAGTGTTTTAATGTGTCATTCCATGTCAAATCAACCAATAAAAAATAATTTTTTTAGAATGCAATGATTTTTTTATCTGTGTATGATACACACCTCCATGATGAAATCTGAAGTTTCTAATTTTTTCAACAATTCTCTCCAAAGTTATAAATTTTTTAAACCCTGGAAGCATCATAAATTTTGCATCGTTTAGTAATCTTTAAAAGGCTATTATCAAAGAACTAATTGACTTAAAAGGTTAAAACTTGTGCTGTTTTGTTCAGTATTTTAGGAGGTTTTAAGAAATATATAACAAAACCTAGCTACAAAAAAATTCATTAATTTTAAAAAAAATATTTTGTAAAAAATCAAGATTTTTAATTTCCTTGGGAAAAAAAACAGGGTACTTAGTCTTCTTTAAGCAACATAAATTCAAAATTTCATGATGGCATTTTTTTGGTATCATGGAGAAAAAAAATTTCTCTTTCAAACAGTAGCTTTAATTTTATTTAAAAAAACATTTGTTCTAATGAAAAGTAGTTAAAGTTTAAACCGGTACTATTGCGTAGAAAAACAAGTACTTGGCAGTATTGCAAGCATATTAACAAGTTCAAACAATTTTTTCGGTGAAAAATAATTCGGTGAAATTTATTATTGAATAAAAAATCTAAATTTTATTTAAATTTGAAAACTCCAATTTAAAAGTTACTGAAGCTTTTTCAGCCATATTTTAAAAGCAAATTTAAGTTTTATTTATATATATAATTTAATTGCTACAATATATAAAATTTAATATTTTTTTAAGCCCATTAAGAAGCAGTTTGAGATATGTGTAACTCACTTTGCTACACTATAGAACTCAATTTGTAAGTCCTAGTATAGATATACTTTCTTCTTATGTAAGATTTCAGTTGCTTTTGCCATCTCCTCTTTCGAGACTTGGCATGTTCTGCTTGTAGCAGTGACAGGATGTAATTAGCACAGAACAAAATTTTTAGGAATGGTCAAAATGTCTGCTTTCCTTGGATAAATGAGTGATGATGATGGTTCGCTAGGATGAAGGAAAGAAACCTGGATTTCTTCTTCTACCTGATCTTTTGAAATTACCTATCCTATCCACCATTTGCTGTCATAGGCACAAGCAATATAGCTCACAATTTCTTCAAATTGTACATCACCATTATGAGGGCTCATGAACTCGGGATCCTCTGTACTAGAGCCTGGTTTCGGATCTTTGTTGAACTCACTCATAATATCATCAGTTTCAGGAACTGAAGAATGTTTTTGCTCACTTAATTCTATGCGACAAGCAGTACAAATTTTCATTCCTTCTTCAATGCCATATGTTAGTGTTGTCATCCACAAGCTTGCAGTTCTTAGATCTTTTTTCACCCAATGTCCTTTGTTTTTAAATGGATTGCAGCAAAATATGCTCCATTGTTTATCCATTTTCAACTGAAAGTTGGCTCTTAGCAACAAAAATATGCATAAATTTAACATTAAAATAACAATAAAACTTGGGGAAAAATTTCTCAAAGAAAGCAAGCAGTAAAATTTAGAATGTGCCCTGTCCAAGAACATACAAAGTACTGAAGATTTCAATGCCTCTGTAGTGGGAGAAAGCAGACGGGTTTCATATTACACCAGGAGAAAGCCTAAGGGTTCGTTACAGCAGGCAGTTGATGCGTGGGAGTGGCTACTTAGGGGATGAGTAGCACGGATGTAGGTGCTGAAGCATGACTCATGATGGTCAAACCCTTCTACTGCATCAACCCATGAACATAGGATTGAAAAAATTTTGATTGGAGACTTTTGCTTTACTGAATTATTTCAACACTTTCGATTATGGACCATTTGCCATCGATAAGTAGACTAATATATTTTCAGTTAATAAATTTTAATTCTTGGCTATTTAAAAAAACCTGTATATATATATTTCTGTATAAATAAACATCTATATATATATATATATATATATATATATATATATATATATATATATATATATATATATATATATATATATATAAAGGAATCAAGACAAGAGTGCCAATAAACCCTCCTCAAATACTGTACAGCCATCCCCCCCCCCACAGGGATGAAACTTCTTTACAGAAAAAAATGCCCCTTAAACATCCCCTTAAAAATTTTAATTGCACAGTCTTTGCCATCCCTCCACCCCCTTTGGATGATCCAGCTGATCAAGCAGTATGAATTGTTAAATGAATAAAGATGTTGAAAGAGGAAATTTTTTTTTTCTTATGAAACCACAATAATGCCATCATGAAATTTTGCATAAATGTTGCTAAAGTAAGACTTAATAATGTAAATTTTTTTCAAAAAAATTTAAAATTTCGATTTTGAGTTTAAATTAAAAAATTTTTTTCTTCAAAAAAACATTAAAAAAAAGAAAAAGGTAGAACTAGGTCATGTCATATATTTTATAAAACCTTATTAAATACAGAACAAAACAATACCAACTCTTTGAGTCAAATAGTTTTTTAATTACGGCCGTTTAAAGAAAACGTGTCAGGAAAAATTTTCAACTTCGTCAAAACTTTGTATATTTTCTCTGTTGTGGTAATACTCCATTGGAACAAAAAATGAGCAAAATCTAAAGACATGACGTTTTGACCATTGGTTGATTTCATATGGAATTACCCAGTGAGAAGCAAAGGGATGTAAGTGGACATCTTCAAGTCTTGAGTAAAATGCGTTTAAAGATAAGATCCTAGGTAGACTATCATTGAAAACATTTTCTAACTCATGCTGTATAACAGCACCTATCTCTTACCACAAGACAGAGGAAAAGTTCACCGACCATTGCCTCATATGAGGCAGTGAGAACAAAGGGATCTAAGTGAGAAAATTAAAAATTTGGAGATAACCAGTACAAATGGTAGATGAACCTCTCCTCTGCTTTGGGGCAAGAAATAGTGCTTGTAGCCCTAGTAGGCGTTGCTGTACAGCATGATTTAGAATAGAGTTGACTCGCACTACAAGGCGATTTGACTTACGTGAAATGGCTATAACGCGAAGTTTTCACGAGTAACGAATTTTAGAGTTAACGCAAATTGCTCACCGAGGACACGAAAAGACGGACAAGAATCGCAGTGCGTAAGTATCAGTTTTATTATTGGCTACTAAAATATTGGTTTGGTGAATTGACTCTCATCCTTATCTACACCGTACTACAAGTTCTTACACCATACTAGTCTGAAAATATTGCTTTCCAAGTGTATACAAATTACTACTTATGCATTTTTCGTTTATTTATTTTTTTCATCCTTTAAGTGAAAGTTGATGAAATATAATGGCACCTAAGCGAGCTGTTTCATCTAAAGTTTGTGAAGATGGGGAGGAAAAAAAAGAGAAAGTTTTTTTGACAGTTAAGGAAAAGCTCTATAGACTCTTGATTAGGGGTGCGATATTGATGTCGATGTTTTGGAAATGCAGGGCTCCCAACACATTTTAGCCATAGAAAAGGGTAAAAGAGGACCACTTTGAATCAAAAAGGGGACCAAAGAGGACCAGTTAGGATTAAAAAGAGGACCTTGGGAGGACCATTCATAGTTAAACCCAGGGTAGCACCAAACGGCAAATTAGCTGCCTGGCAATAAATATGTGAAGATAATTCGTTAATTAACCAAATAATGATTTTTAATGATAAATCCTTATCACCTTCTGTACATCTGAACTTCTTATCCATTGAAATATATTATTCACACAAACATTTGGATGGGGGGGTGGGAGTGACAAGCAAGCATGTGACTGACCATCTTACAGAATAACTTTAATTGTAAAATAAATTTTCTACTACTTAACAGGTAAAAACTGGCTAGTTAAAAATAAATACCCAAGTGACCGATCAATCAGTGCATACCTAATAAAGACCTTTTAGATACAGTTATTACAGTAAACACCTTAGTACATAGTAGTTTACAAAATTTTTCACATAACCAGTTTAAAGAGAATTCATTTTGATATAAGGTACCACAAGACAAGAAGATATAGTTTGGAGGCCAGGAGGTCCCCCTCCCCCTCCACAGCCCTTGGTTTTTACACATATTTCCAACCAAAATATGGTAAGTTTATATACATATGAGAGATTATGACTAAACACCAAAGCAGAAGGTAATTTCTGGCTACGCTACTAACTGACTAAGCTCAAAAATATTAGAGGTTTGCAAATCATTTATTAGTATGCTAAGTATCCAAACCATTTCTTCATATGTATGTATTATTTTTTCGGGCAACAAAAAAATATTGTAACTGTCTTCAAGTACATATAAAAATAAGTGAGAAAGAAATTTTTTTTATTAAAGTCACCATACCCAAAAATATACAAATGCTGCTTAAGTGATAAATACACTGAATGTAAATTTGAGCCTGCTTTTACTGGATAACTTAATGTAATGAATAAATGTGTAAGTTTAGATTCATGGAGATATATTTTCAAATTGAAAATACTCATTATGAGTACTTAAAAAAATAAGGATACAAAGTTTTTTAGTTTTTAAAAATAAAATTAAATAAAAAAATTTGAGGTAGCACATGTCAAAACAGGTTCCAATTTTAAAAAATATTAAAATAATTAAAAGATGCAAAAGGATTGAAATCTTGCACAAGAGAATCAAATTTTCGCGAAGTATGTTCACTGTTGGCATAATTTCCAAAAAAAAAAAAAAAAAAGAATATTCTCTAAAACTAAACATGACTGAAATTGAACATAAAATATGCTAGTCTAGGATAGCATATGTGATAATAACATTCGATTGCGCAAAATATCAAAATATGTACAAGATGCAAAACGATTGAAATCTCAAAGACAAGAAGCAATTCCTCGCGAAGTTCGAGTAAGTGCAATGGTTCCAAAAATAAGAAAGTTTATTATGTATTAAAATTAAACAAAAAATAAGCTATTCTATGATGGCGTATGTCAAAATAACTTCCGATTGCCAAAAATATCATAACATTAACAAGAGCAAAAAGATCGCGAAGTGCGAGTAAGTTCAATGTTGCCATGGTTTCGAAAAAAAAGTGGTTTATTACCTATTAAAATTAAACAAAAAATAAGGTGGCGTATGCCAAAATAACTCCCGATTGCCAAAAATATCAAAATATTAACAAGATGCAAAAAGATTGAAATCTCAAACACGACAAGCAATTTTCCGCCAAGTGCGAGTAAGTTCAATGTTGCCATGGTTTTGAAAAAAAAAGTAGTCTCTTATCTATTAAAATTAAACAAAAAATAAGCTAATCTATGGTGGAGTGTGTCAAAATAACTTCTGATTGACAAAAATATCAAATTATTTACAAGATGCAAAAAGATTGAAATCTCAAACACGACAAGCACTTTCGCGAAGTGCGAGAAAGTTCAATGTTGCTACGGCACCAAAAATATAAAAATTAATTGTCTATTAAAATTAACCAAAAAATAAGCTAATCTAAGGAGGTGTTATGTCAAAATAACTTCCGATTGCCAAAAATATCATAACATTAACAAGATGCAAAAAGATCGCGAAGTGCGAGTAAGTTCAATGTTGCCATGGTTTCGAAAAAAAAGTAGTATCTTATCTATTAAAATTAAACAAAAAATAAGCTAATCTATGGTGGAGTGTGTCAAAATAACTTCTGATTGCCAAAAATATCAAAATATTTACAAGATGCAAAGAGATTGAAATCTCAAAACCCAGCAAGCAATTTTCGGCGAAGTCCAAGAAAGTTTGATGTTATCATGGTTCCGAAAAAAAAGTTTATTATCTATTGTAATTTAACATAAAATAAGCTAATATAAGTTAATGAATGTTAAAGTAACTTCTGATTGTCAAAAACATCAAAATATTAACAAGATGCAAAAAGATTGAACTCGCAAACACAGGAAGTAATTTTTCGCGATGCTACATATCGAACACAAGTTCAGAAAACTGCACTGATGAAACATTCTTGATTTTTTTCAAGTGCGTACGAACCCGTGAAACATATCCGTAGCAAAATGCTTTGATTTCACGTCATAACTCTTCCCCCAAACTTCTCCATTTGCTAGATTTCCATGTTACAGCGGTGGGAGGAGGAGTAATGACGTCAATCTGAAGCAAAAGATGGCTGTGAGCGAAATAATACCAGAAAGTCAAGTTCAATAGAAAAGCGGCGCCGCGGCAGCGTATTCAGGCTTAATATAAGTCAGCACACAGTATCTTTTAATGTAATGAAAATTTTTAAAATCTGATTTTCTAGTAAAAACAATACAAAAGCGGACTAAACGGACCAAAATGTTAAAAAGCAGTCTAAAGCGGACTTTACCCTAAAAAACGGACTTTGGCGGGAAAAGCGGACCATTTGGGAGCCCTGGGAAATGGCACCTAAGCTAGCTGTTTCATCTAAAGTTTGTGAAGATGGGGAGGAAAAAAAGAGAAAGTTTTTTTGACAGTTAAGGAAAAGTTCTATAGACTCTTGATTAGGGGTGCAACATCAATGTCGATGTTTTGGAATATTGATGTTTTGGGTTGGATGTTGATGCTTTTGTATTTTAACTGAAAATTATAATAAAATTTCTCACAGAGAAGCAACATCAATTGAAAAACATCAATGTTTCAAAACATCGACCTTCAAAATGAAAAAAAAAAGGAGAAATGATGGTATCTATAAATTGACTTAAAAACATGAACTCTCAGAAACATCGACATCACCTAAACAGGAAAAGTGCAGGAGCTGAGATTTGTTAGCTACCATGCAAAATAAGCTCATTGGGGTTGCTTAAAGCCCTGAATCGTTACTTAAGTAGCGACACAACCGCCATCTTGGGGCTAAACGATGCTTTCTTTTAAACCTGCTATGGTGAAGTAACGTATTTTGCTTCTTGATTGTGGTTTCTTATGTGTATCTATAATTATTCACAGTGAAGAAGCACCACAATTAAGAACCAAAACATGTTACTTCCCCATAGCAGACATAGAAAAAAACATCGTTTAGCACTAAGATGGTGGACGTGTCGTACTTAAGCTACGATCTAGACCTCAAGGGTTGCCAACTCCGCAAAAAGTTTTTTTGCTCCGCATTTCCCGGCCGAGCGTTTTTAAACATGGCAGTGTTCAAAGCTGTTTCTTATTTTTTTGCTAGTGCTTAAAATGATTATAACAGTTCAAAAACAATTTTAGACAAGTGGTTCTTGTATTTTTAATTGAATTTTATGCAAAATACAGAGTTGTTCTTTAAAATTTTGAAATAATTTTTAAAATCACTGCAGATGCTCCTCAAATTGTTTCTTCAAGATTTGGCTCAGACACATAATGAATCCTCATTGCTAGGAAAATAACATCAACGGAGGAATAAATGAATACATTCAAAATAAACATAGGTTTTTTTTTTTTCAATGTACCTATTATAAGCATAAACGGCTACAGGAAGATTTCCTCAGATCTTGTTTATTTTTTTTTCTGTTGTCATTCAAAATTTGGTGTTGTATGTAATTGGTTAGAGAATATACACAGACTTACTAAGAAATTTCTGAAAAAATAGCTATAATTTAACGAATTGATGCTATGCCAAAAAGAATTCACTGATCCATTAAGAAGCATTTGTTGGAGATTATCATACATGTAAGTTTGTAATGTAGTATATTCAAAAATGTATGCTATATATTGATAAAAAGGTCGATGTTTTCAAACATCGATGTTTTTTGGTCGATGTATCAATACCATCGATGTTTTAATTTCAAACATCAATGTTTTGAAACATCGATGTTTTTCTATCGATGTCGCACCTCTACTCTTGATGTGCTTAAAACTAAAAAAAATGCGTCCAAGGTAGCTCAACAATTAAGTATGAGTGAATCTTCTATATATGCAATTAAAAGTCAACAAAAGAAATTTCGTAAAAGTTTGCAGAGTCTAAGCAAAATGCAAACATAATGAAAATGGAAACTACTCTTGTATTGTGAACTAAAGAGACCAGGAAGAAGCGTGCTACCATAGATGGAAACGTTATAAAAGAAATATTGAAGCAACTGTATCTAGAAATATGTCAAGTTGCATAAATCATTATCATCTTCATTTTTAAAGTTAAAAATAATATTACTGACTATTACGGTAGAGAACTTATTACAATGCATTTATTATTAGTACATACTGTATATACCGTGCTACATAATTTCATGGCTCTCTCTCCCATTCATCATTGATTTGTGTATTGCAACAGTATTTTATGCTGAATAAAACAACTTTTTTTAAACATACTTAAAATGCAGTTTTTTATGTAAAAAAACGGTATTGTATAGCTAAGTAATGATTTAAAGGAGTTTAAGATGGCGTTTACAAGTGTTTTAAATGATCGAGTATGTTTATAAAAATTCGTACACATACCTTTTTATTCGGTAAATAAATTACTATTTCAACTAAGTAAAAAAAAAACATAATTTATTAAAGTACAAAGCAAAAATTGTTAATATAACGATCATCATATTTAGAAATGATTAAGAGGTTAAATTCAATTAATAGAGAGAAAAAATTAAGATTACAGAAACTAGAATCTAATGTTATTATTTTAGTTTTATATTTTGCAACAAGAGAAAAAAGAAATTACCTCTTAAAATTTGGTACAGAAACACTTTAACATGGTCAGCTGTCAAAGGTTGGGGGGAGACAATAATTTTATGAAGATCTGTTTGCATTAATTCAGTGATAACATAACTAATGCAAGTTAAGGATTGCTATAACTTTCAAAACTAGTATTATGTGGCCATTACAAAACATCTCATTGATGCATACAAAGAATTGAACTGGCGCTCTTTTAACACTGGTAAATTATTACAAAGGATTTTTTTTTAATTACACGCATATGACTCGATACAGAATAGGATTCTACATACAACGCACTAATAAATGGAAAATTGTAATTTTTATAATTGGGCTAAATTGGCGTTGAGGTGCAGATGTAATCGCTAAATACAAAATTCTGCTACTCGCAAAAGTGAGAAGGTTTCGATAATTGGAAAATTGATGATCTTCATTCATTGCTGTATCAATTTTTGGTACCACTCAGTTCTTGTGCAAGGATCGTTTTTCCTTTGCATACGTACACAGGTTGCTTTATTCTGTGAAAAGTTACAGCATGAAAATAGACAGGAACAATGGGTAGTGTCAAACAATGGTTGGAAGTTCAGAATAAAATCAGATTATTTAACTGTTAAAGTAAGACAGGGGTCTGTCCAGGATTTTTCACAGGGTCCGTTTTTTGTGAAAAATCAAATAATTTTGTGAAAAATCAAATAATTTTGTGAAAAATGAATTAATTTTGTTAAAAATCAAAAAATTTTGCAAAAAAAAAATTTGTTAAAACGAAATTTTAGATTTTAGAGATTTCACAAAATGCATCAATTAAACTTAAAGTTGAGTGTTTTCCTCTTCTAAGTCGAGAAAATCATTCTGGATTTTTTTCTGATATTTGGCGCGGGGGGGGGGGGGGGGCATCGCTCTTTCAAGTTTCAATATTTATCTACCATTCTACATTATGTTAAATTATACTAGATATATTTCTGTACAGTACTTAAAATAATTGTAACAAAAATATAAATAAATAAAATAAAATTCAGAATAGGGTTCAGCATTCAACTTTTTGACCCAAGACACTCTTAAAAAGCACAGAATTTCGTTTAAAACTTATAAATTCCGTGATTTTAACAAAAATAAAAAGATATTTCAATTGTTTACCTCGTAACAAAGCATAATAATCATCAAAAATTCGAAAAATCGAATTCCCATAGCGGATGCAAAGAGATCGCAATTCTCAAAGTGAAGGCATCAAAAGTATAAAAAGGGTTTGTAAAAGAAATATTTTTGATAAAATTATTTTAAAATTGCATTTTAGAGTCCTATGATAAACATATCATTAATATCTGTGGACACAGTTGACCCAAAAAATAAAATAAAATAAACCATCTATTCAGCATTTTAATTTTTGACTCATAACAGAAAATGGAATTTTGCTTTAAAAACTTGAAATGAGAGTTCTAACAGAAATTAAGAGACTTCTCATTTATTTGAATCCTAATAAAGCGAAGTTAGCTTGGAAAAAGAACAAAATATGATTCTCATATCGCATGTTAAAAGATTGCATTTTTCAAAATGTAGACATCTAAAGAAAAAAAAACGGTAATTAAAAGAGTTTATTTAAAGTTAATCATCCTTGTTAGCATCGAAAAATCAAAACCCATATAATTTTCTCCCAAAATAACAATTAAACATCTTACCCACACCATAAAAACGAAAATATTGACAAGCTGGCAAAATGATGAGAATATTTTCTAATCAAGTCATTATAAAGGTTCAACGCCAGACACTAAGTGGTGATAATTTTGAAGTTGGTAACCCTATCTGAAGCGATCATATTTTTTCCTCACCCTTACTATCCCTTTGCAGTTCTAAGTTCATTTCGCAGATATATATTATTATTGTTTATTAAATCATGAGCGGAGAAAAGTGCTTACCAATGCCTTTTCAGAAAAGTTTACAACAACATTGCTGCTAATTAGCTGTGATAAAACAAACAACCATTATATTTATTTGGCAGTAGCAATTATTTATCACTTGCAGGAGCATCCCAAGAGTGCCGATTTTTTTATTTTTTTTTTCAAAATTAGCCGATTTTGTATAAGCTGATCCCTCTAATTTGACTTAAAAAAAGGTTCCAAAAATTATCGGTTTATACACAGAAATATGCGATATTTTGCTTTCAGATTTGCTCTTTCAATAAACAATTTGTGACAGATCCGATCTTGTTTATCAGAATTTTGTGAAGGGTCCGTTTTGTTTGATCGGGATTTTGTGAAAGGTCCGTTTTGTTTGATCGGGATTTTGTGAAAGGTCCGTTAACGGACCCAAATATCCTCTGGCCAGACCCCTGTAAGAGTACAAATGAAAATCAATTTAAAATTCTGATGGGCGGTTCTTGAAAAAATGTCCCATGCATAATGCTAAGTTTATTTTTTCCAGCTAACCAAAGCCTTCAAAAAACAATGCTGCTTGGGAATAACACATGTGTTAATATACTATCAAAGCATAAAGTTAATCCCATATTCAAGCTATAGTTACTTGAATAAAATAAAAAACTTAGCGTTACGCATGGGAAATTTTTTTGAGAATCGCCCTGATAATGAAAACATTTGATAATTTAAACTTTGGCATGCTCAAAAACAAATAAGCAATACTTATAGAAAATGTAAATGATATTCATATGCTTACACGTTTTGAGGTAATTAAAAACATCATCAAAAGTAAAATTTTGAAAGAAAATTAATATAATGTGAAACACTTGGCAAGTTTTAAAACCTTTTCGCTAAACTAGTTAAACATTACCAAAAACAATGGCATGCATAATGGAGAAAACGTTCAATTGCTCTACCCCCAATGAAGAATCAGTGCCAAAAATTAATGAGCACCAATTCACATGGGATATGTATGTGAACGAAATTTTGTTCGATATGCAGAGTTCATACTCGATCTGGATGAAAAAATTCCATGACTTTTCCAAGACTTTTTCATGACTTCATAAAAATTTTCATGACCTTGTTACATGAAGACAATAGTACTATTTAATATCAAACTTGCAAATTTTTGGAAATGCGCACTAGCAGAACTTCTACTTGAATGCCACTACCTCATCGAATCACTTACTTGTGATTGAAAAAATATCAGCATACACCTAAAAAACCACCCAAGTTGGTGCTACATGCAATATTTTTGGATGTGATAACCAGACTGTCTGATATATTGCATGTAAACTATTCTTATTCGTCTTCATACAAATTTAAATAAAATAAAAATGCAGTGAATAGAATATAATGATGCTTAAAAGCATTTTTTTTTAATAAAGAGGCAAGATGATAATAACTGTGACAAAGGTTGAATGAGTAATTAAAGTTTCAATAAATTTGCTTCAAAAGTTGCCCTTTAATGTCAATAGTGCATTTATCATCCTCATAACTTGACAGTATTTTGATTCTTTAAAGCAAAGCCACATTCTTTAGTTAATTCATGTTTCTAGTTTCTACACCAGATAATAAAAAAAAAAAAAAAAAAAAATCAGTAGGTAGTGAATAAATCTTCTGATTTAAATGTACTTGTTTACTTATTTGCACATTTTCAGATACATACATTAGTTTAAATTAATAGGTTCAGAAATTCTAGAAAATAGTATTTGATTCCTGACTATTGAAAGTAGCTTTGAATTGCATGGATTAGTTTTACGTGCCGAATGTTGGGCAGAATATTAGAATTCCCCTATTTCAGTATTCTATCATCTGACTAGAGATCTTCATTTTCTAAAACCTTCAACAAATAAAGATAAACTTTGATAAATTTAATTATAAAGATTTTATGAGTGATGGAAATGAACTCTGATGCAATGGAATTGAGTTTTTTTGGGTGGGCGAAATCAAGAACGTGCAAGTTCGTTACTACAGAATATAAAAAGCATTGAAAATAATGGTAAATTCAAAATGAGTGATGTCGAAGCACTAAAATAACATTGCAAAAAAAATTTAAAAAAATAATAATAATAAAATAAAAGACGAGCGGCTACAACAGAAGTGGATGCAATGAGATTTTAAAATTCAGATTTGTTTTCAGGATAGTTCAGTTTTCACAATTTTTATGTGCAATACTGTTAAATCACTCAAGATTTCAAATACTCTTTTAGCTATTGTTTCTTTAACTTTTCTCAGGACATTTTTCCATGACCTAAAATAAATTTCCATGACTTTGTATGAAAATTTCAATTTTCCATGACTTTTCCAGGTCTGAAATTTTTTTTTTTTTTTTTTTCCCATGACTTTCCAGGATTTCCATGACCCGTACGAACCCTGGATATCATGTAGGCAGTAGTTTTTGCTCTAGAGCAACCACAAAAAAAAAAAAAAAAAAAACGGTCATATACCTGCAGTCACATAGACATTATCCAAAAATGGCAACTAAAACGTAGAAATACGTCAGGATTCAAAACTCAAAAATTTTCACAAAACCTATACTTTTTTCTTATAAAAGAAAGTAAAAATGGGAAACACACACACAATTTCAAGAGAAGTTATGCCACTTAATGCCAAACATAATAAGACAAACAAAAAAAAGGATACATTTCTTGGAAAAAATCTATGTTATGAGGCTGCAAAATATCTAATGCAGATAGAACCTAGAAGAAAACACAGAATTTATTGTTTACAATAGATTTTCTTTACAATATTTTATATGAAAGCATATTAATCAAAATATCTTCACAATTTAAAAACCGATTATTTCAGAAAGGGTATAAGTGATTTTTTTTTTTTTTCAAAATTGAGTTAGCTGTGGTTTTCTATATTTGTATGTAGAGACATCGACTAGTGTAGCAGGGAAGTCTATCCTTGTACAACAAAGCACTTTATTTAAGAGTCACATTTTTCGTTTAGTTCTTTCTGCACTGAACTCGAAGGAAGAAATATTAAAACATAATGGCAAGATTATAGAGGAACTAGATTTTTTGGCGTAATGAAGTAAAAATAAATAACTCCTTTGATCTAGCATAATTTCGGTAATGGTAGGTTCATCAGTTCAGAGGGTTAGGGGGGAATTCGAAATCACGGAACCAGAATGAAATTCGCCATTTTCTCAGGGGTTTTATGAACATCACTGTAGGAACTGCAAAAAAACTGGATGCTTTCAGTGAGATATATACACTGGTCAAAATAAGCACAACACTGCAGGAGACTTTTTCTAGAAATAACACTGAAGAAATTTAACAAGATTGCTGATGACTTTCCTCTAAGAGGACATTTACCATTTGTCCTTTGCAACCAGGATCTTAGGACAGCTAAACGAATGTGTTAAACAAATATGACAGATTATTAACATATGAAATCCAATCTCTTATAAGTGAATTTACATCAAGATTCACTGCCAAATCTGTTGAAAACAATGAAATCTGTAACTGCTAAAACAGTGCCCTTCATTTTTTAAGAGGATTTATCTTACAAATTGAGATTTTGGAAAAAGATTCTACTGGGCGACAAATGTTTTTTATTATCAAAATTCATGATGTGTAAATATTCGATAGAACATCAAAGGAATGTTTTCAGGCTAGCTATTTTATAGACTGCTTTCAAGAGAATAATGCAAATTAATGCTTGTCGGCTGAACTACCTTTGCCAATATTGAGTACAAAGGGAAATTTTACACGTGTGGGAAGAAATAACAAATACTAAGATGATTTCAGTGAAATTCTGAGCATAGTCATACCAATATGTACATTGAACTTGGTACACAAGACTAGACAAGAGAAAGATATAAAAAAGAAAGTCCATGGAGGATGCACTTGATGAATATGAATATAGTTTTATACACATGTAAAACTTTTGCTTTTTATCTCAGTTTGTTAGTTTTTGTAATTTTTTTTACACCAGACTTTATTATTTCACCAAAACAAGACAAGAGAAAGAGGAAAATACACAATGAATTTTCTTAAGATGACAAATTTAATGAATACAGACTTCACTAATTATTTTTGTCACTTTGTTATATTATTTTTATTATCATAAAACAGTTTTATTATCATAAAACTAAAATTACTATCCCACTCAGAGAATTTTTCAGGAGATGACCTGAGAAATTTTAGTGGGAATCCTTCCCTGAATATTAGCTTATATATTATATGTATTACTTGAATATATATTCTTGTTGAATGAGGGATAAAAACATCAACATTCCAGGCAATTACAGATTAACTTTCAGTAATGTTAAGAAGAAATAAAATACTTACATTTTCATGCTTGAAAAAAACAAAGCATTTTTATTTCCCTAAATACTCTTTTACTGGAAACCAAGTTTTGGAAGACATTTGGCATTTTCTTAAGAGCAACTCTTCGACCATCTCTGGGGTCTGTTACTGACCTATACATTTAAAAAATAATAATAATAATAAATACAATAAAACTCTGTAAAAGTTTAAAAGCAGTTTGAATTTTAATCCAACACTGCTTTTCAATTAATGTTTCCCCTAGACTAGGGATGGAAAACCTGTGGCTTGCGTGCCATAGTGTATGTATTAAAAATATAATATTCGAGTTTAAAAAAAAAACACAATTAGCATATAAATATTTTTTTTTTCCTTCTTTCTTTTCTCTGGCCAAGGGCACTCTTCCCAAACATGTTGGTCACCACTGACCTCGACCAAAACACAAGGTTGAGTTTTACAGGGAAACTGCTTTTTACTAGAACATGGGGAAAACCAGGTTTTTACATGTAAAAACCCAAGAAATACTATTAGCTCCTGGTCATTTGCTAGCAGGCAGTGATTAATTTTACCAAAAAGCTTTCAACTTGTTTTCAACTTCTATTGAGTAAAAATACCACAGCGTGTAGTATACAAGTACAAAAAAAAAAGAGTCAAAAACTGCAAATAGCTGTTTTGAGGTTATAAAAACAAACCCCATCATCAGTGCGTAAACGAAAAATGGTTCATGAAGTTCGACAACAGAAAACTGAACCAGAAACACAAGACGAAAAGGAGTAAATGAACTAGAAGTGACCAGAACCGGAATTGTTACTTCTCCAGAAACAGCAAGGACAGCTGTACCTAGGAAAAACCACGGACAAAAAAGTTTTTTAAAGGAAATATTTCAAAACAATAGGGAAAGGGGGCATGCTCGACTAATACAGGGTCCATTATGAAAGTAATGAGCATAATGTTATTGTGACGCGACGATAGATGGCAGCACGGTAAAACCGGCTGGGAAATGTGGTGCGGGATATGCCCTTTTAATGCATCCAATCGTCAGTTGCTTTCGAGCAGTGTGAGAGGAGATAAGTGCCTCCGCTTGAAGTATGTTTTCAACTTTTGTAACATAACGCAATGGAGCGTTCGCTTGAACAATGATACGCCATAAAGTTTTGCGTGAGGTTTGGAAAAAATGCAACTGAAACATTCCAGATGCTGCAAGAAGCCTTCAAGGACGATTGCATTTCAAGATCACAGTCTGGGAAGTGGCACAAGGCATTCAAAGAGAGTCAGGAGGAGGTCGCCGACGAACCTCGTTATGGATGTCCCCCCCCCCCCCCCCCGGAGATCCCTCACCACCTTACAGTCCCTACTTAGCTTCATGTGACTTCTTTTTGTTTCCGCGACTCGAGAGAGAGAGAGAGAAGAAAGGAAAACACTGGGGAACCTTGGGAAACATCCAACACCATGTTACAACATTCCTGAGAGGCATTCCCTTGGAAGAGTTTCAGGGTGCTTTTCCAGGCGTAGCAAACACGTCTCCGCAAGTGTATCGATGCAGGAGGAATATATTTTGAAGAATATTGAACATTTGTACAAATTACGATCAATAAATATATTTTGCCAGTAAATGCTCATTACTTTCATAATGGACCCTGTATTAACAAGTAATAGTTACTGATTTGTCGTTAGTGTAGTAGTTTCGAGCACGCCACCTTTCCTTACTGTTTGGAAATTTTTCCTTTAAAAAACTTTTAAATTTTTCTAGGTACAGCTGTCCCTGCTGTTTCTAGAGACGTAACATTTCCGGTTCCGCCCACTTTTAGCTTATTTACCCCTTTTCATCTTGTATTTCTCGTTCAATTCTCCGTTTTCAGACTTTGTGAACCACTTTTCTTTTCTGATGAAGGAGTTCGTTTATATTAGAGACGTACCAAATCACACTTCGGGCGAGTACCGAGTACTTGTCCTTTCACTACTTGGCCGAGTACCGAGTTACTGAAACGAAAGACACATACGTGACAAATTTGGAACTCATTGGAATAGTAGTATAGATCTTCATGTC
Organism: Uloborus diversus; assembly: GCF_026930045.1. Classification (NCBI taxonomy): domain Eukaryota; kingdom Metazoa; phylum Arthropoda; class Arachnida; order Araneae; family Uloboridae; genus Uloborus; species Uloborus diversus. The sequence continues at coordinate 163,548,648 of NC_072731.1, read as the reverse complement.
CATATAATAGTTTTTAAAACAAAATTCCAGCTGAAATTTAATTGCGCATCATTTAAAAGATTTTGTTTGTGCCAATAATTTTACAAATAAATTACTTTTTAAATTAAAAATAAACAAATAAATAAAAGGAAAGATTAATCAAGTTGGAATTGAAACAAATTATATCACACTATATAGTTCTAGTGCCCCAAAGGAAAATAATTTTTAAAAGCAAATGAAACGAAGTTAAAAGCACAAATGCCCAGGAGCACTGCAGACACACGTTTCTGCATTACAAGGAATGTCTTTTTCAGTGCATAAAATGTGAGCTAATGAATGTAAAAAAATCCAACTTTTGTCGTATGTCTTTAAATCCATAAGCTCATATTTTGTGCATTGAAAAAAAGCATTCCTTGTAATGCCAAAACACGTGTCTAGAGTGTTCCTGCACATTTGTGTTTTTAAGGTTGTTATATTTTTTAAGAAAAGGTATTTTTAAGCTTCTTATAAATAATTTTGTTTGTGGCAAAAACCCATTTAATATTTAAAAATTTCATATTTTCTGTACTTACCTTTTTTGCCCCATTTTTAATAAGTTTCATTAACTTAGGGGCATTAAAATAAAAGATTTACTCCATTGAAGCATAACAAATTTCATTATTCTTAAAATTTAAATTTGACTTGTAAATTTGAATTGCAAAAGATTGCAGTATATTATATGCTTGCACTTTTTTATTAATTGTAAAATCTGCTTTGAACAATATTCAATTTTTTACAACTACTCGGTATTGGCCGAGTACCTAATCAAACCGAGTAGGCTGAGTACCGAGTAGCTACCGAGCACTCGGTACGCCTCTAGTTTATATAATCTCAAAACAGCTATTTGCAGTTTTTAAAACTTCTTTCAATTGCTTTTATTTGTACATGTTATATGAATGTCACAATTTTTTTTTTCTTTCTTTCCAAAAATCAATATGCATAACAATTAAAGTTGTTAATGACATTTTAAAGGTGTGGTAAAAGTTTTAATCAAATATTTTAAGCTTAACAGACCTCAATTGAACATCCAAATTATTTTTTTTTTGTAATACAAAAAGTACGTGATGTAAAAAATTTTTAACAGAAAAATATTTTTGTTGTTTATTAGTTTGTACATCTAAAGCATAAAACACTATGTTTTTTAACGTTAAAAGCAATCAGTTCTGGATAACTTTTAAGTTTTCAAAACTTTGAACCTCTTAATTTTAACCGTCATCTCATGAAGCAGAACACTGTCATTTTGTAATTGACTTGTAGCTGTAAAGTCAAAATTGCATGTTAGCATTTTGGGAAAAAAAACTAAAGCTTACATTCTCCTCAAAATAGGATTTACCTTCAATTATTTTTATTTTTTTATAGTTAAGTTTTTTAATTCAGAATGAGTTTCAAAAGTAACTCCTATTTTTGGGACATAGGCATCACATACTAGACATCCTGGCTACTAGTACATTTAAAGTTTAAACTATTCTTTCCATTATCAAGACCACAAATTGCCATTTTTGCTTGAAAGACTTTTGACCTTTCATAAACCGGGAAACTATGAATCAATTGATAACACACTCCTCGTTATGTTTTATAAGAAAATGATAAGCAGTGGTTATAGAATAAAGAAAATGATGTTGACACTACTAAATGAGGAAATCCAACTTTGCCATGAATATTTAGAATTTTTAAAACTGTTACTGATTGCTCTTTGTAATGCTGATCAAGTTCCTTATAGTATGTTTAGTTCACCTGGTGCTTATCACTGTGCAAGATGGATGGCAAAACTTGAGATTTTATGCTTTTTACAAGCATCATATGAGGTCCAAGCACTAAAAAGATTAAGTCTGCTCATGACAAGAATCTATGTAAAAATGTGGCTCAATGCACCATATAATGACTAGCATTGTTTACAAATACTAGAACTAAATAAAGAAACTGATAGTGAAGTGGCTCTTATAGCACTTAAAAAACAACTTTGGTACCTAAGTGAGGATTCAATTGGATTAGCTTTTTTTTTTCAGATCTTTTGTCTTTGAAGGAAAGGGCTGCCATTGTTGAAGCTTCACAGTGACAAAAATCTAAAACACTTTTTGGAAGATTAATTAGAAGTCAAAACTATCAAATCTTTTCGAAATAAACCAATGTCAAACTTTGTTACAGAACAGACTCTGAATCTCTTTCTGTAATGAAACTTTAGGTATACTTATGTTTTATAAGCTGATGCTAATACCCGGGCTGAAAAAAATGATTAAGCTCAAGCTAAGGAAGCCTATCATGGCTAAAGCTTTACACAGACCAAAATCTGAAAAGGTTTTTCAAAGGCTAGAAGTCAAAGATTTTAAATCTTTGCAGAATGAACCGTTGATGGATATTGTAACAGAATAGACTAGGAATCTGTTTTAGTATAAAATTTTATTACTATATTTTTTTGCAAGCTGATGTTCATACCTGAGCTGAAAGAAATGCTTAAACCCAAGCCAACAAAGTAGTGTCTGCATTGAAGATAGAAAATGAAAATTATGCTGATCGAGCACTTAAATTAGCAAGTATTAATTTTAATTTGCAATTTACTAATGAAGAAGAAATCAGCGTTGGCTCATTTTTCAAATTGTAGAACATCAAACCGAAAATTGGTGAAATTGCAGTTAAAAAAAAAAATTTAAGTAGTTCAAGCAAAAATAATTTTTAAAATTAAAATTGTTGCTCATTATTAAAAGAAAAGCACTAGAAAAAATGCTTTTCTGTTGCGTAAATTTTATGAAAATTAGCAAAACAAAAATATTACTCACTAAATTAGGTTTTCGAAACTTTTAATGGGACATTGAACTGTCACTTAATACTCTTCAAATAGTTTAAAATTTTGCAAGACAGTTATTTACATCAAATGTCACAATAATACATGGTATGCGAGTTGATAATTTCCAAAAAAATTACCCCCCCCCCCCCACCCCCAATACAATTTTGGGACAGTCTACTATATACGTTGTCATATTTTTACTCATTTCATAGTACAAAATTGTAAACTGCTTTTTTTACATACTTAAGAGTTTACCATCATATAATTTTGCATATCAGCGAATAATGGTTGGACTTCAGAGTTTCAGATGTAGAAATTCGTTTTTTAAAATTAGGGGGAAGGGAGTGGGGCAAGTTTTATTAGAAATTGATAATTCCACTAAGTTTTCAAAGTAGTCAGTTGATGTTAATTTAACATTAAAATAATTAATTTCTGCTACATGTGTCTTATACCAACGTAGATTACAGTCTTATTGTAACTGCACTGCGCCTGCATAAGCAAACTTGTATTTTGCTACTGACTTAAGAGAACACAGATTTAGGTTGGTAAATTTGTCTTTTGTTTAATGAGATTGGTAAATTCATGATTGTTTTTTTTTCCCCTTTTGTTTCAAAAATTTAGATTAGACAAAAAAAAAATAAATTGCATTTATTTTATTGTGTGAATGAGCTTAAAGATTATATTTCTTGAACATTAATTACCTGAAAAAAAATTATACATTAAAAAGAAATACTTTTGAAGCATGAAATGTTTTACAGTAATGTATTTATTATGTGGAACTGAAGTAAATGAATAAAAATCATAAGAACTATTGTTTTGTTTTTCTAAAAGTTGGCAAAAATTTACAGTAAAACCCCTCCTCACAGACACCCCTCTTGTGCGGACAGTTTTTGATTCCCCGATTATAAGACAAATGACATTATTAAACTCCTGTCCTGCGGACACCCCTCTATTGAGAACAAAAAAAATTTGTCCCGTTAGGTAGTGTGCGCATTACAGGGGTTTTACTGTAATATGATTTTAAAACCTTTTCTTTTAATGATCAAATTGTTGGTGAAATCCTCTATAGGAAAATTTATATTTCATCATCATGTAAAAAAATGCTACCTTTTTTATTTACCCCCCCCCCCCATCCAAAACTCACATTAAGGAGGGTAAAAAGTTTAAAGTACAAGTGCTGTAAGTGTAAATTAAGTTACAACTTGTAATGAATGCTTATTGTCACTGAAAGATTTTTAATTTCTTGAAAAGTAAGAACTGTTTATGTTTAAAATTTCAATGTTTACTTTTAAAAATTATCCTAAAAACATTCAGTTTTATATTTAAATCAGATTCTAGTGGAATAAGTGAAACAATTGAGTTAAATTCCAAGGTCAAGCTTGTGTGAATCTTTACCTTTCAAAAAAAGTTTGCTTTTGTGATGAAGTTGTTTTGAAACTTCAAGAGGGGCAAGGAGGTCACATCAAAAGTCAACTTTAAAGGGGCAGAGTGCAGCACCCCTTCTAAAAAAGACTAAGAGAAACAATATGTTAAAAGCGTCCTTTTTCGTAGCTAGCCCTTTTATCATAAAGAATTTTTTGAAATTATGAAAGGAGATTATATTACTAATTAGGGATCTGTCCAGGACAATTTCAAAGTCCTTTTTTTTTGTGAAAAATTAAATCACTTTGAGGAAAAGGAAATCATTTCGAAACTGATATACATATATAGTACTATTGTATAGGAGGGTGGGGGGTCATGACACAAATTGCGGCATGACCCCATAGGGGACAAAACTTTTTCAAAGTGGTGTTTTTTAAAATACTTTTGTCTTTTTCTGGAGGGAAATGTCATTCTTGGGGAGGGGGGTCTTCACTGTTTATTTATAGGGGGAGGGCACCCTGATACCAATATATCACTATATACCAATATACCTATATACCAATATATCACTCTCAATTTCTCCAAAATGTTTCATTTTAGGTCTTTGCTTAGCAATACCATATACCAGAGCATAAACGCCCATATAGGGGGGCAAGTGGGGGCTCAAGCCCCCCCCCCCCCCCCCCGAGAAAGGAGAAGTTCCTTGAATTGTTTTTTTTCTGTTGCAAAAATCTAAAACATTTCTTTTCCAGCCATTAATGAATAAGTTATTAAAGATGTCAATTTTTAATAACTCTATTCTGTACAGAATTTGGTTCCATGGGAAAAATATCCTGCTAAACCATGGGGAAAGTATCTTAGCCCCCCCCCCCCTTTAAAATTTTGTATATGGGCATCTTTGTACCAGATATATTTGGCTTGTTTCATAAGGTGTTTTCTTTTTTAATCTCCATGAAAGCAAATTAAAAAATCCCTATATTTGGGGTTAAAAAAGAAACAAAGATTTCTTCATAGAAATATTATGAAGAATATTTTACCTTACAAATAATATCAATTTTGATGTTGGTTACAAATTGGTTAGTGTTTAAACAGAAAATTAGCATTTTGAGACTGAAGGGATTTAAATATATACATAATCAAACAGATGCAGCGGAATAAATTTATGCAACAAAACAAAAACTTGAAAATAGTTTCCAATAAGAAATAAGAGTAAAAGCCATAAGTGTCACAGCACTTTTAAAAAAAATGAAATAAAAAAACTTTATGCAAATTTTAATGTTCATTATTTTCATCTATGTAAAAGAAATGTAAAAAGACATGTTTACAACAGCTATTATGTAGGTACTTCCTGGAAGTGACAGGACAATGAAAGTAAACAACTGAAACAATTAGACTGAACGATCAGTATTTGTAAATACAAATCTTTAAAAATTGATCAATTGCAATCCTCTTGGCTTCAAAAGAGATAAAACCTTACCAAACTACTCCAAATGCTCCATATCCTATAGGTCTGTCGGGTTGAATATCTTGCGTTGTAATAGGAGGATGGTAGAAAGTTTGTGTTGCTGCAATAATCGCTTGTGTCGACGTTGCAGCTGTCATACCTGGAAATGCCATAATGTTGTGTCGATTTGTTCTGGCTCCAACTACCGCCATAGCCATGGGGTGGAAATAATAATTTTTTAAGACTTCATATCAATTATGTGGAATGTATCAACCTTTCCTGGCTGTCCCATACTAAGCCAGGACATTGTTTCTGTAGGAAAATTCATCAGCACGTATTGCGGCAGGCGTTGCCTGATAAAATTCTAAAATAAATGACTTAGTAAACAAACATTCTTTCTGAAGTTCAGAACTCTAACCGATGTATTACACAGCATCATATCCAAGTATGTCGCAAAAGGACGACATTTTATTCTCAGTCCACATGATCACTATTCATCCAATCAGATCAACGCGTAATGTTAACAGATATCCACATAGTGCTGCCACGTGTAAACCTTAAATTCCTTTTGTTTAATATTTTTTAAATGTTTATTTACCATCAGTGAAGGGAAGAATGAAGATTAAAATTAAAAAAAGAAAGAAATTAATTTGGATTCTGAAATTTTGAATTCAAATTATGTGTTTCGCATTCACGAGTTGTGACAGGGCTCTACTCACTGGAGTTAGTGTTTCTAAAAACGACGTTTTCATATAGGGACTCTAGTCCCCCCCCAAGCCTGTCCCTCCTCTTGTGCAGTTACGTGTGTATAGTTGTGTATGTGTAGGATTGTGTGTGCGCGTAGACCTGTGTGTATGCACAGAGCCAAGTGTGTATGTGTGTGAAGGCGTGTGTATATGAGCGTGCATGTGTGTAGAACATGGACGCCACCGATCAGTAGAAGCGGAATCGGTGGGACAGTGCTCAGGACCAGAGGAGCCGCGCCTGCAGAGGACGGTGGGCGGTGGTGCTGCAGAGACCCCTGGTCCAAGCTGAAAAAGGAACCACAACATCAAGGACGGTTAAGTGAGAACAATAAGCAATCGTGATTGCTCAATAAAAATAAAATAAAGGGTTTTTTGCATCTAATGTGAACGAAAATGCTTTTACTCCAGTGCGTTATCTTTGTGTTATTCTTCCACGTATATTCATACCAATGGGTAGCCGAGGAAAGGCAGGTGACACCCTCCTCCTTCTACACACACACACACACATGCAGATAAGTACGTAATCTAAACTTCGCTTTATAAATAAAGAACGCGTTAGCGTAACAACGTATTTTTGTAAGGCTGTATTTTTATTTTTTTAACTTTTTCTAATGCAACTTTATATTTCATTCTCTTGAATTCAAAATACAATTTTTTCTGTGTTCAAGTATTTTACTTATGAACATTGGTTCAATTTATAGGTTATTTTGCTTAATTCGTTTTAAACAATCTAGATGACATGGATCCTCTATTAGTCCAGGTTAATGAGGTTCTACTTCAGTTTTCAAAAACAACATTTGTTAAGATTCTTGGTCAGAGTTATAGTTACTTCGTAAAAAAAACTTCCTCTAAAAAACATCGGCAGTATTTAGATTCAAATAGGGTATCACGAAATTCCAATATGTTTTAGTTATTCCTTATATCTATCTTATCTCTTTCATTTTCTTTGAGACAAGTTGGAAAAAACAATATTATAATTATTTTTTAAAGTCTAAACTGACAAAATTATGTACACACAAGAGGAAATTTGACAAGCACAGTAAATTATTTTCATTTCTTTATAAGCTCAATTTTATTGTGCGAAATTTCCGCTTTCTACCCCTTTAAAACACGCATATTGGATAAAGAATATCCAAAACTACACAAGAGAAACTAAAAATTTGTATTGTAGATTTTAATTATGTTTATTGTAGATTTTAATTATGTTTTTGTTTTTAGCATCGCTTATTAACTTGTCGATGGGACTCAAAACATTTACCCTTGTATTTCATTTTTTTTTTTTTTTTTTTTTTTTTTTTTTGAAGCTTAACACCCTCAAGAAATTTTTAAACATAAAAATCGGAAAAGAGAGTGAAGAATTACGCAAGCAAGCACTATACAAATGTCTAAGATCGAGTGTACCGGTGTCGTCACTCACTGGCACTTTTCCCCTCGTTCCTACTTTCGCGGCGCTAAGACCCAGCCCTAGGACACAAATAAGAAAAAAAAAAAAAAAAAAAAAAAAAAAATCGAGGACGCAAAGAAAAAAAAAAAAAAGAAAGAGCAGGCTCACAGGGGCGAGGGCACAAAAGAACCAAAAATGCTCAGGGTGTGAGAACGAAAAAAAAAAAAAAAACGAAGGTTTTACAAAGGGCATTGGAGGGCGCACAGGTGGGGCGCAACCGATAGGTTAGCGCGGCGGGCCTGTGCGCATTAAGCAATATTATTGTAAAAATTATCCCCCATACAAGCTGAAGCAAAAAGAGAAAAAACTCTTTATTTATTTCTTTTTCTCTCTTATTATTTTGGCAGTTGTTTTTTTTATGTATAAAATGAAAACGAAACTAACGTAAAAATTTCGACTTAAAAAGAGCACATATGAGATAAAGAGGCGACTTTATTGAAAACACTTAATTATTTTGGGACCGAATGAAAATTTCGAGATAAAAGGAATCTTCGAGTTTTTGAGAGTCAACTGCATTTCGACACGTACGGGCGTTTTTATTATTATTTATTTATTTATTTATTTATTTGTTATTTTTCTGTAGAATATGCATTGAAAATATGCCTTTTGACACCGCCTCCTCCCTCCATCTCACTGAAAAAATGAGAAATGAATGAAAAAATGTGAGGATAGAGGGGGACCGCTGCTCTCCCAAAGGAAAATGAAATTGATTTAGTTGTCACATTTTAAATATTCTTTAAGTTAGTTCAGAAGTCAAATTCTGCAGAAATCAAATTCTTTCAACTGTTATTAAAAAAACGCAAAGCATATTTAACAGTAATAAACATATTATTATAAAGGAGCCAAAAAACACTTAAGCAGAATTTCAGGAAAACTTTGTTCTGAAAAATTGCGTGAGAAGGTACTTATCACTTCTCTCTGCGCTCCCTCCAAAAATTATTTTTGTGTACGAGATCCGAGAACATACATACGCACGCACATACAATACATACAGAGAGATGTCACTCTTCAAAATAAATTCAGTGGAGCAATACAGATTTTAGCTGTTGTTATATCTAAAAGAATAACTTCCTCTCCTTCGTAGCCTCCGTGGCGCAATCGGCTAGCGCGTTCGGCTGTTAACCGAAAGGTTGGTGGTTCGAGCCCACCCGGGGGCGCTTTTTTCATTTTTATATTTAAGCTTTTTTGTTCAAAAACACGGGCGGTTTTTTCCCGGCTGGGCCCGGTTTGACAAACCGAGCCTTTGATATGCTGATGCGTTTTTTAAATTGACGTAAAGGATGTTCTCCCTTGAAATCTGAAACTGAAATCATTTTCGGAAAATCAAAAATTCTAAAATACGGTACCGTTACAAAAGGCATTGAACTTAATACCAAAAAGAAATACATAGACTCTCCAAAGATTTTTGTTCTATAAATTTAACACACAAATAGTGAAAGAAATGAAAGGGAGGGGGGGAAGGAGAATCGAGAAATTGTGGTCAAGTCGTTACTTTTCGAAACTAAAAAGTTAACCAAAATTATTGTTTACAATATATAAATATTATGCACATCTAAATAATATGCAAATGTGCTTATCGTATTGTTTACGCGTGACTTGCCTTGCTGCTTACTGAATAACATTTAATTTTTCATCGTGTTTGTGAGCAGCTTTCTCTTCTATTCTTCTGAAATTACATTACACCACAAACTGTCTGTAGCCTGTAATTTACCCCAAAGAAAACACGTGGAACGGAATGTTTTACCTTTTTCTTTAGTATTGTTAATCATCGCAAGGTAGCGTATTCGAGCTCTGAAGTCGCGAATTGAAAACTTCCAACAAACTAAAAAGTTTTCAAAAAAAAAGGGGGGGGGGGAGATTTATCTTTTTCTTAGGCACGCTTCGCGGGGTCCCCAATCTCTCACGGGCCCGTGTGCAATGCATAGGCTTGCCCCCCCTCTCGACGGCCCTGAATTCATTTCGTCTCCCCCCTCCGCCCCCTATATTTCCGCTTATTTCCTGAAGCTATAAAATATGTCGATACTTGCGTATTAACACAACCATGCTAAATTTCGTGGTAACCTCATATCACAAACGCTTAAAAAGTAGAAGAGATATAGAATACGATAATTATATAAGATGGGGTTAAAACTCTGCCAGTTTACCGTAAATATCAAACGTATTTATGACATAACTTTTAATAGTAAATACAGACTAAATTTGGAGTGGTTTAGAGAGTTGAAAAGAGATCAATTTTTAAGGGGAATTTTTATCAACAAATAAAGAGATTTTCTTTGCTTTTGCAAAAATATCAATGACATCATTGTACTCTAGATTCTGAGTGAAATCATTATTTATTTCTAATTAGCATGATAAATTTAGGAGATTTTGGGTCCCCTGAAATCTAAGAGCAGGTGCCTGTGCCCCGCATGCCCCTGCGGTAATCAGGCTCTGGCTTTGCTATACCTTTTATCCTTCCAATCCACCACTGAAATTTCTGTAATTTGACGACTACTAATAATGATGAAGACCCCCCCCCCCTGTTTATTATGAGGCTGAATATAATATTAATAAAGATGATTCAGCCTTATCTTTTTTTTTTTTTTTTTGCTTCTATAGCAACAGAGAGCTAAAAGTTTAAATGCACTTTTTTCAGTTAATATTGTTGATATTTCAATATTTAAAACATTAAGATACTACTTGAAACTAAACTTTATGCTATTTTACAAAAATAGTTGTAAAATAAACACAAAAACAGAATATAACTTGACACTTTCTTTCACAAATTCTATATAACGGTCAGAATTTCAGTGGTGTAAGTCACTCAAAAGCTACATAATACAGACTGAATGAATGGTTCATGCCAAGTTAAATTTACAGTAAAAAATTAGGCGTTTATATAATTAAAAATGCAATAAAACCATTTCAAGATATAACACCTAGATTTTTTAACTGGTTGTTACAAAAAAATTTCAATTATAAAAACGTAGTTATGGTGACTTACACCACTTTCATTCTAATCAGTTCAACTGTATCCTTGTGTCAGAAAATTTCAGCCAAGTTTTTTTTTCAGTTTCCTTTGTCCCACAAATATCCCATTTTCAAAAAATTTTCTGAGTTGATTGAAGCTCATACTGAATAATCAGTGTTTATTTTTGGTGAATTTGTTTTGTATTTATTTTTTAGTGATCATTTTAGTTCGTAGCAATATTTATAATTCTATGTTTTGAAATTATGTTTTCGTTCTTGTTATAAACTATGGAACAGCATCAAATTAGAAAAAAATCTCTCAAATTTATTTTCTATTTGTGTGTGTGTGCGTGCGTGTGTGTGTGTGTTAGGGCGGGTCGAAAAAGGGAAATTTTCGAGAAGCAACTTCTAATAGCAAAAAAAAAAGTTGTGTATTGCCATCCTAAACATGGGAAAAATAATGAAAAAAAAATAATATTTATGTCTTCCGATCGCGCATTGGCAGCAAAGTTTGAAAAAAGGTAAAAAATGGACAATTTTCAAATATTTTAGTAAAATTCCAAATGTTCAAAATTTTTGTTCTAATAATATTTACATGCTTTTTTTAAATACTTTCTTCCTATATCTTTGAAAATATTTACGTTCTTTTGCAGTTTTTAGCTAGCGCATAAGCCACAAAGTTAAGTGAAATTAACCAAAAATTGACGTTTTTAGCTTATTTTGCACATTGCAGTATTTCTTCTTTTAAATCCCTGTTGTGTTTTTTTTTTTTTTTTTTGCATTAAATGTGCATTAAACAGCTCTTGGCTGGAAATGCAATTGCATTTAATTGCATTTACAACCCAGAACCAACCACAAGTAGGTGGTTGCACAGTTGCACTTTGTGTTCCATCCTGCTTTTCCCAAGAGTAGTTTTGTGCAGGACTTATATATTTGTAAAGTAACTTACATTCACAATAACTATGATTTTAAACAATTTCAACAATTGTGACTCAATTTTTGCATCGGTGATTGCGAGTATAAAGTGTTTACCATTGATACATTATACATATAACGTCTCATCCCAAAATACCCAACCTACCAACTCACTAATAAAAATGTGATATTGATCTCGATCTCCCAAAACCAAGACCTTTCAGTCAGTAGTATTCGTTGGTAAGTGCTATCGGAGTATTGGGGCAAACTAAACAACTACTAATGGAATGAGAACACTTGTAAATTATTTCTTTGAAAATTATGCATCTATATTTCGATAAAATTAAAATTTAAAGAAAAGAACAAACGTCCGTGAAACATGAACCTTTACACTTATTCAAAGTTACAAAATCTACTAGTCAGGTGTTCGATGATACTCTAAACGTCATGGATCTGGTGATTCGAAGAAATTCTTACTTTTCTATTTTTGAGAAATTGCTATTGATCATAGCAGTGGACAAGAGGCGAAACATAAAGGAATTGGATTACAGTATGGTATACAACGCAAAAGATTAACCTATCAAGAAACACTTCTATAGCTGTAAGAGAGTTTCATCTACCAATATTATGTTTTTTGCAGCTTCGAAATATAACAGTAAACTTCAGTGATGATGTGTATTTTATCAAGTCTAGAAATTGTACATTCGCTTGTATGTATTCCATTTCATACTCGGGCAGGTGAAAGGATCGTGGAAGTGGTTAGTGAATCTGTAGAAACTCGTTTGAGGTATCAGACGGAAAGAGAGGGATTTATTTTTAAAAGTTTTATTCGGAAAGGTCAATGCCAAAACTGAGTCGTAAGTTCAAGTTCAAATCTTGATCAAAATGTAGAAAATTGTTTAAAATCATAGTTAATTGTGAATGTAAGTTACTTTGCAAATATATAAGTCCTGCACAAAACTACTCTTGGGAAAAGCAGGATGGAACACAAAGTGCAACTGTGCAACCACCTACTTGTGGTTGGTTTTAGGTTGTAAATGCAATAAAATGTAATGGCATTTCCAGCCAAGAGCTGTTTAAGAGTCATTTTTTTAAAGCTGGACAAAGTGAATAGAGGCCTGATAGTTGGACACTTTCAATTTTCCTGAAAATTTCAGGATACTTTACTAGTATTGTGATAAGAAAAAGTAAAGCCTTCTTTCCTCTCTACTTTTAGTTGTTGGCTCTCGAGTGGAGGCTGAAGTTTAGGGTCGTAGGAAAAAAAAGTGCTTAATATATGATTGCTTTGCCTTCAAAAGCAATGAGTGAACCGAGCCAATTTTTTAAAATAAGGATACTACTTGATACTAGGTACATTTTAGTATAATTATTTTGGTGACTCACTCATGGCTTTGAGGGAGCAGAAAGTCAATTGAAAATGCAATTTTTTAAACATTTTTTGCTTTGTTTGGGCCCGGATATCAGCTAAAGCCGAGAGTAACTCTCGGAAATAAGTATATGACTAACTACTCACCACAGTATAATACTAAGAAAAATATAAAATAAGCTTTCGTTTCTCTTGGATTTAGTAATTATACGGTCTCAAAGTCGATGATTTTTTTAAAACGGCCAAGTTTAGAGGTCAATAACTTGGATCGCGTCAGGTCAACAACTTTGGGACACAGCTATAGTTATAGTCCGAGTGGTGTAGTTTAAGGTCCAGGTTAGAAATCCACGGCAACTAATAATTTTTTTTTAATTACGCGGTAATCAAAGTTGATAATTTGAAACAACAACAATCAAAGCTTTAGGTCAATTACTTTTATAACCGCCTGAGTCAATAACTTTGAGCAAGAGCTGTAATTACGCTCTACGTGATGTAGTTTTAGACTCATATCAGAAAAACATGAGATGTAATCATATTACTTAATTAAAACGGTCTCAAAAATGATGGTTTCAGTATAAAAGATCGTTTTTTTCACGAGTTTATATGCGTGCTACTCAAAATCTTATGAGCTCAATCTTACAAAAATATTAGAACGAATCAACAGTCATATATACTTGGGCTGATGAGTGCTAATTAGCACGAAACTGCAGTCCTCGGCTGGAAATGATTGAGTTGGCGGTGTATTTCTTGTATGTCTTCAATTGTTCACATGTACCCACCTCTATAGGGCATATGTGAACAAGCCTGGGGCATATATGAGCACGATTTAAAAATGCAGGGTATCATATTTCAACGAAAAACTTTAATTTGAAACATATACGTATACCAATTACATTGAAAGGTTCGTAACCTACAATGTGTCAGTTTAAATTGTGCAGTAACTGTCAATAAGAAAATACTTTTTTCCAAATTATAAAACTCTGCTTACTGTTAAATTAGCAGAGTCTGACCAGTAAATCCAGTGATTAGAACAAGTTTGGTAGCATGTTCTAATCACTGGATCGACAAGAAAAAAAAACTTTTAAGATTAAAAAATATTAAGAATATTTTATCATGTAAAGTTTATTCTTGTTATGTAGTGCATTTAAGCTTCATACAGAACATGATGGCGAATTTTTAAATTATTTTAAACTTTAGTTTTTAGTTTAAGGAAAATGTTTTTTTTCCGTAGTAAATATAAATAACACTAAATTGTTAGCCAATTATTTAGCAACAAAAATGATTTAAAAAATAAAAAATAATGAAATAAATAATTAATTAGGAATAGCAATGTGATAATAAATGAACAATAAATTCACAAGCTGATTGTACGAAAATAATAATTACAAATCTTTACAACCTTTTTTTAACACTACTAATAACCCTATACTAATATTATATTACGGAGAGGATTTAGGAACTGTTCACATGTGCCCCTAAATGTCTTGTTCACAAGTGCCACTGTCATCTGCCTTAGAACTAATTTTCAAAAATGAAGTCTTTTTAACTTAATTAAAAAAATAAGCATTATCATAAATTTACGTGAATGTTCATAGATTGGTTTCTAATAGTTAATTTTAGCTTAATAGTTAGCTTAAAATACGTTTTGATGTGAAGAAGAGAATGATTAAATTACATCAGCATCCGCTAAAACAAAGAACCTGTCCCCACAGGAATATAAACTGCTCCTTGCTCTAAAAGTTTGGTCAGTATTGTCATTATTTGAGAATTTTGCAAGAGTTTTTGCTTGCCGTTATCCTAGTAAAACATGCCATGTTCACATGTGCCCCCCCTTTCCATTACATGGTATTTCACAATTTGAATGAGTGAGAGAGAGAGGGGGGGGGGGGAGGGAAACGGTGTACTATAGACTTTTTTTTTTAAATAAAAGTAATAACTTCAATCACAGAGAAAGAAACCTGAAGAATAAACTGAATGCAATAACCAAATGATTATCAGGTAATAATTATTCGTGGTGAACAAAATAAAAGTGGTGATGTTTGAAGTCTCACATTTATATATCTTTCACTCTTGATTTCAAACATCATAATCAACAAACTAAAAGTATATTTTGCTATAATATATCTTCATGGTCCATAATGTTTGAGAATCTTATTGGTGGGGAGGAGGGGGGAGGGTAGAGTCTACTCTAGACCTAATAGCAAGTAAGGTTTTACTTTTGTGGTTTCCCTTTTTTGTATGTTTTACTGCATCATTCTGATTTTTTTGCATTAAAATATATAGGAAATTTGGAATGTTAGTCAGTTATCGAGCTTTCAGTCAGCTATGAAGCTGTTTTAATTATTGTGATTCTTTATTGTAGCAATATATTTGAACTCAATCGTCAGATGCCAAAAGTTTATACCTGTCCCCAGCGGATTTTTTTTTTGCACAGCTTTTAAGCTCCATCCTAATATTGCATATAAACAAATAAATAAATAAGAAACATCTTCTGACCCCCCCCCCCCTTATCCACTCCCATCTTTGAAATACTAAAACTAATAATGCATGTAAATCAGATTTCCATTTAGCTAGTCAACTCCAGGGCCGTATCCAGAGGGGGGGGGGAGCTGACGGGCCCGGGCCCCCTCCGAAACCCGAAAATGTTTTGTACCGTAAAACAGAAGGTTTTTTTTTTTTTTTTTTTTAAATTCCTAATGTCAGGAAAATAACAAAGTTTTTTTTTAATTCTTAATTTTGCTACTATTCAAAATTTATAATATTTTGCAGAAATACAGAAAAAGCAGTTCTAGTTTCTCATTAGCTCTGCAAGGCACACTTGAAATTTAGACCTGAAAATTAGGAATTCCTGCTCTCTTTCCCAATTTTAATTCAGGGCAGTCCAGGGTTAAAGCAGGCTCTTTGTCAGTTCGGTAGACTTTTCAAGTCTACCGAACTGACTTCTGTGCACTTCCCTCCTCCAGGGGCGTGCACAAAAATTTTGGGGCTGTCACAAATGCTTTTTTTGGGCCCCCCTCCATATATGTTTACCCATATCTTCAACCCTAGGTTTAAAAATATTGGGCCCCATTTAAGCTCGGGACCGGGCCAACAGGTGTTCCTTCTCCCCTCTGTGCACGACCCTGTCCTCCTCCCCCCTAAAACTCTCATAAAACTT